>NC_056751.1:670341015-670363289 GCF_019279795.1 Protopterus annectens | reverse complement strand
CCCCTTTAAAAAAACCCCAGGAAAAGGCGGGCCACAATATTATGAACAGGATGATCAGTTTCTACAATTACCGTATGTTTCAGTGACATTCAAAGGGGATCCAATGCCTGTCAGCATGGGATTACATGCTGGACAAGCTACATTGCTTTGCTAGGGACAGCTTGCACCTGTCACCCATGGGCCATTGTATATTGGCAGAGGCTGTTGCTACACACATAGTGCCTTTGTATGCAAGGCTGACATTACATAGCCACCTACACAGGTATCACACGGGATAGGACACATAGTAATGCTACTCAACAGCAGCAGTGTAAAGCTCAAGATACATGCAGTGGAAACTGTCCTTAGCATGGGGTACAGCAATATCCGTGCAGTAACTGACTCCTGGTACAAGGCTCCCAGGTGCACACCATCAATGCCAGGTCATACCTCATACCATGCTTGTCATTCCCTACACATGCACCAAACCAGACCAGGGGGGATGCATCCAAAGGCACCTCAGATACACACACCCCCAGGTTGGTGGCACAGCACAAAGCATCAGAGCCTATCCATGTGCAACTAACAGTGGGTTAGACTGCCTTCAGGTTCATAGCCTGGCATACACCACCCTCCCATACCCAGGAAACCCACTTGGCCTTCCTGACAACACTGGGAATATGACTGTCTCTACAAACACCATTATATGGGTGGTCTGCAACTACCCAGACATAGAGTGTGAGCATTACTGTAACTCCAAGACCCTATCTGAAGGGTTCTTAACATTCATTTCCTGCATTGCTATGGAACAACTTGTTACCACTCCCACAAGAGGTGACAACATGCTGCACCTGTTCATCACCAACATGTGGACTATATGCTCCAGACCAGTCGTGTATCCCTCGCTGGTGGGATGACACCATCTACAACTCACACTGTATATTCACATACCACATGCAGCCCCTGCACAGAACACCACAGTCATACAGTTGTCTAATGCATATTCCATTTATTCACATGAGGCAGGCTTCGGACATGGGAATTATTGAAGTTCACAGGTACATATGTGTAGGTGGCAGACACATACATCATATGTGCATTGACATTACTGCTATAATGTATGTCATGCAATTTTGGGAACAACACCCCACACACATGGACAAACTGTGTGACAAAAACACACATGGCGTTTGTAGGATACAAACCCCTACCTAACTATGTTATGTCATTTGTGAGAGACACAGTAGCAGAGTGTGCTATTTGCATTACTGGGAAGATTGCTTTCTCCTGCTGTACTTATAGGGTGCTGACATCATCAGTGTTTAGACAGTGGAATATGCAGCATGTGTTGTGTTGTACTAGTTGGCAAAAGGAACATTTCTTTTACACTTGGGATTGCACACACACATTACTTCCCCCCCCACACACACAATGAGCACTTGCAGGATTCAAACCCCTACCTAACTATGTTATGACACTTGTGAGAGACGCAGTAGCAGAGCACGCTATTTGCATTACTGGGAGGATTGCTTTCTCCTGCTGTACTATAGGGTGCTGATATCATCAGTGTTTAGACAGTGGAATATGCACCATGTGTTGTGTTGTACTAGTTGGCAAAAGGAACATTTCTCTTACACTTGGGATTGCACACATATTACTCCCCCACACACATAGCACTTGCAAGATTCAAACCCCTACTTAATTATGTTATGATACTTGTGAGAGACACATTAGCAGAGCGTGCTATTTGCATTACTGGGAGGATTGCTTTCTCCTGCTGTACTTATAGGGTGCTGACATCATCAGTGCTTAGACAGTGGAATATGCAGCATGTGTTGTGTTGTACTAGTTGGCAAAAGGAACATTTCTCTTACACTTGGGATTGCACACACACTACTGTCCCACACACATTTACACACACACTGAGCACTTGCAGGATGCAAATCCCTACCTAACTATGTTATGACACTTGTGAGAGACGCAGTAGCAGAGTGCGCTATTTGCATTATGGGGAGGATTGCTTTCTCCTGCTGTACTTATAGGGTGCTCACATCATCAGTGTTTAGACAGTGGAATATGCAGCATGTGTTGTGTTGTACTAGTTGGCAAAAGGATCATTTCTCTTACACTTGGGATTGCACACACACACTACTCCTCCATACACATTCACACACATACTGAGCACTTGCAAGATTCAAACCCCTACCTAACTATGTTATGACACTTGTGAGAGACACAGTAGCAGAGCACGCTTTTTGCATTACTGGGAGGATTGCTTTCTCCTGCTGTACTTATAAGGTGCTAACATCATCAGTGTTTAGACAGTGGAATATGCAGCATGTGTTGTGTTGTACTAGTTGGCAAAAGGAACATTTTTCTTACACTTGGGATTACACACACACTACTCTCCCACTCACATTTACACACACACTGAGCACTTGCAGGATGCAAATCCCTACCTAACTATGTTATGACACTTGTGAGAGACGCAGTAGCAGAGCGCGCTATTTGCATTATGGGGAGGGTTGCTTTCTCCTGCTGTACTTATAGGGTGCTGACATCATCAGTGTTTAGACAGTGGAATATGCAGCATGTGTTGTGTTTTACTAGTTGGCAAAAGGAGCATTTCTCTTACACTTGGGATTGCACACACACTACTCCCCCACACACTGAGCACTTTCAGGATGCAAACCCCTACCTAACTATGTTATGACACTTGTGTGAGACGCAGTAACAGAGCGCACTATTCAAATTACTGGGTATCATTTGTGTTCCTGACATATGTATAGTGTGCTGACATCATTATGTATGAAGAGGTATGTACATCTGTTACTATCCATCAGTACAGGGGAGAGCATATCTATGCATTAACTTTTCACAGGCACAGTGGCCTACTGTACTGCGGAGGCAGACGCCAAATACACTGTGGATAGCCTTCTGTATTCCCTAGGGACAACAGCCTAGTATTGCACTCTACGGCCATATGTTTACCTGTCAGATGCAAGTATCTGTTGCTCATATACTGTTTGTGGGTCTTTATTGCCATAGCTTTCCCTCTCTCTGTGAACAACTTGTGTACTGTGGAAGATATTTGCATATGAGTGGGATCCAGTACTTTACACATGTCTCTGTTGTAATTTCACTGTGTGCACTGGGCAGATTTCTGTATTGTGGGAGGTTACTGTGTTAACACATACAAATGCCAGATATGTGTGTGCAACTGCTGAACTGTGACATGGCCTAAGTGTGTGAGCATGCCCAGTTCACAGTTTCTATGGCTTCTTGACTGACACATCTCATTTCTCTAAGTGTGCGAGCATGCCCAGTGTGAACTTTCCTTATGTTGGGATCTGTGGTCCACCACATTTGTGTTTGTGTGTGGACGTCATCTATATTTCACATATACAGTTGAGTGTTGAACATCAGGTTGTGTTCTTACTGCCCAACTGCTTTGTTTCTGAACCTAACAGGCATTATGCTGTGCCTGCAGGGTCGCCATGGAATAGTTTGCATACAGTTGTCAACATTCTTTCCTACTGACCAAACAGTGTATTGTCGTATAGTGTACTGGTGCAGTACTTTCACTGTGATGGACAGTATCATCGGTTTCAGTCCTATCACTGCTTGTAATATTTATAGTGGGCACACCAGACTGGTTGAGGGCCAGTTGTGCAGATATGACCATGTTGCATTTTGTTCAGATATGGACAGCATAGTACATGATTGTCCGACATTGTTAATGTATTCCACAACTTGTGTGGACAGTGACAAGCAATGGCCATGTGCCCTAGTCCATTTGTAATGCTAGTCAGGGAGTGTTTGCCCTTCAACACACATTTACTGGTGTTTGCCATGACATATGTCAAGGTTAGTGTGCTGTGCCTCTGTCTACCCATGACATACAGGTGATATCCAGGGTACACCTACCATCTCCCATCCAGTAATCATGATTCCTCTGGGTGACAGTCAATGAGGGACTCCCTGGATAACCTGTACTGGGAGTTTAGTCGTGAGTGGATTGAGCATCTGGGTTATGGACCAATTGGCACAGCATGTCCTGTTTATGTCTGTGCTGAGGTTCAGGCCTGTCAGCTGCATAGCTCACCAGCATTCAGATGTTACATGGTGCCAAATGTCCATTGATACCAGCTTGGTCATGGCTTTAAACATCAGGCACAGTTCACCTCCAGCCAGGCGGTATGGCACTGTGTGGAGCTGTAGTTTGTTTAATCAGGTGACACATGGCATCTGTTACAGCTCTGCGATCCTCCTGGTGGAGTATTTGTGGGGTCTTTCCAGTTGATGCAGGTGTCTGTTAAGGTACATCCCTGCAGGGCCATTGTACACAATTGTGAGGCTGCTGATGGATGACTGGAGAGGCACATTGACCTACCCTGACCTAGCTGTGCTTACCTTCATGATTAGGTGGGTATATGGTATGTTTCTGTAACCACTACAGATACATGGTTGTCACATGCAGGATATATATCACCTTGTGTCCCCAGGTCTCTTATTGCTCCTGATGTACTTACTGGGTTAACACCTATGTGGTAATTTCTGGCCATGTACTGTGTTTCCACAGGGGATGACTATACACTATTCTGCATGTAGCTTGTTGACATGGCTGTGGCACCACTTGTCTGTTTCTATGTGTACCTTTTGTAGGTTGCTTGTGTCAGCTGGAGGGTCCGATATGGTGGGCAGTTTGTAGTCCTCAGTGAACCTGTTCAGACAGAGTCCTTCCATGTTGGCCTGTACCTATGTGACATATATAGCATACAAGAGAGGTCCCAGGACCATGTCTTGTGGGATGTCAGTTGTACCTGGTTTGCAGTCTGACATGGCTGCAGCATGTCTGACCAGGTCAGTTCTGTCCTTGAGCTGGTTTGCAACCCATCTACTTGGATAGGGGTTTATAGTTAGGCTGGTGAGCTTATCTGTACTGACCAACTAGGGTATTGTATGGAAGGGTTTAGCAAGGTCCAGATAGGCTGTGTGATCCACATTCCCCACATCAATGGCCTTGGTGCGTTTCATGAGTCAGACATGTGTAAAGGGCAGGATCTGCCCTATGACAGCCACACTGGGTAGGGTCCAATGTCTGTAGGTACCCAATCTCATTATTCCTGGGATCCATGATCATCCTCTCCATTACTTTGCCAACCTAGATAGTCAGGGTTGAGGGGTGATAGTTTGCAGTATCCATTCAGGCACCACCTTTGTGGTGAGGGACCACTGTTGCTGTACACTGCTCTTTGGGTACATATCCTGTGGTAAGACTGATAGTGCGCAGTAGTGCTATTTGGTGTTCCATTCTTCTTACAGTACTTGTTGGACACAACCCAGGACACCATCTGGTACCACCGATGCTGTGTGGTGTGCTTTGTAGATGCTGGCTATTACTTCAGCATCTGCAATGTCAGGGGGCCAGCACTCTGCTGGGATAGATATTTGGCAGTTAGGTTCTGGTGGGGAGTTTGCAAAGAATCTGTTAGGTAGGATGTTGGCAATGTGTGTGGGTTTGGTGTATTGTTTGTGATATTAGAGTACTGCAGTGCATATCTGTGAATTATCACCATGGTTCCTACCATCAGGTAGGACAGCTGTGTGATAATCCTTTGTGTCCTGCACAATTTGTATCGTCATAGGTTCATAGGTTCATACTAGGCTATCTGCCCTGGCCTTGTTTGAGCATGGACAGACTGTGTGTGGCTTTCAACACCCCTTGCAATGTGCATATTATGCCCATTTAGGGTTTACTTTACTAGATGTGACACAGGGATGGCCCCGAGTGTACACCTACTATCTCCCATGCACTTCACCAGATTTCTCTTGTTGAGTATGAGTGTGGAGCTCAGCCTATCATGGACTGGGATTCTGTTCCAGAGTGTAAGGAGCCTCTGGGTTATGGATCTGTCCCTCCAGCACATCCTATTTATCTATGTGTGGAGGTTCAGATATCTCACTGTGGTGTCTCTGCTGGATTTGGGTTTTCTGCAGTGGAGCATGTCCATTCATTCTGGATTGGACATGGCCTTGTACATCAGGCATACATCACCTCTGACTGGGCAGTATGCTTGTGAATTGGGCTGTGGTTTCTTCAGCCAGGCTGCAGATGTCAAATGTTTGGACCCTTTATCCTCTTGGTGAGGTACATTTGGGGTCTTTCTAACTGCTGCAGGTGTAAGGTACGGTACATCCAAAATGGGGCATTGTTGTCACGTATGGGCCTGATAAGGGAAGAGTATGGGGGCACAGTGACATCTCTTCATCTACATGTGCATCCTTTCGTATTAAGGTGGGCAATATAGCAGGTCTTCCTGGCCACCTTGGCAATGTGAGTGTCACATGACAGGTTACCGTCCACTTGTGTCCCTAGATCCCTGGTTACTTCTTCCATACATAATGGATTGCCACCTATGTCATACTTTGTGTGTGCCTTGTTTGGTATTTGATGAGACATTCATACTCTGCAGTGTCTTCAGGAAGGCTGGCTGGGGTTCCTGGGTTTGTGAGTGTGGTCTGTTTTAGGCTGCAAACAGGGACGCAGTTTGAGCCACTGTTACTTGCCCATGGATAGTCCATGCTGCTTCTTGCTGTGGTACCAACCTGGGGGTGTGGTTATCCTTGACAATTACTGATAGCCACACTCCTATTGTAGTGTGTTCCATGTTTTGGAGCTGTGGAGCATGGTATGAGGCATAACCTGGTAGTATTAGGGTGCTCTTCTGGGCCTTGACCCAGGTTTCTGTTACAGAACAGATATTACCATTCTCCATGCTGTGGTGGGTATGGTCTGCATGCACCTTGCAGGTTAGACTTCTGGCATTGGGTAGCATTACGCCCAGGTTGTTATCCCTTGTGCTACCTATGGTGGTGGGTTTGTGTTTCCAGCCTTACCTATTCAAGGCACAGTGTGGGTGACAACAGCCTTTGCCAGTATCCACACAGCCAGTTGTGCTGGGTGCATGCCATCCCTAGCAGGTGGGGCATCATGTCTTGCTCAGCATGTCATCCCAGGCTGTCAGCCATTTGTTACCCCTTGCTAACAGCAAGACTTCAGCCAATTATTGTACTTGATCTTGTTGTCTTCATAGTGTGGCATCATGCTTGGTGAGGGTGAGATGTTAGGCAGGGTCTTCATGTTTGCATATACTAGATGGTGTTACATTGCTTAACACATGGCAATCATGCCTCAGGTGGTGCTGCAGGGCTGCCTCTGTCGGATGCACATACTGTACTCCCTGTACATGTTTGAGAGCAGGTTGTGTCATGTTAGGCATCCCTGTTACTATATGAGTGAGTCAGAGAGGGGTATCATTCCCAGGGTTCCTACTGAGCCAGTGTATGTGCTATGTGTTGCCTCTTTGCCAAGGCCAGGGCATACTGGGCACGCCTCCTTCTGCCTACTGGGGCAGGCTCAGGTTGTTCCTCCTCCGAGTCACTCTCTGCCTGTGATGGCCTTGGCAATGGTGGGGGGCTGTTTGTCCCGGCCCTATGCTGGTCCTGCTGCAGCTGTTTTCACAGAATCATATTATGTAGCATAGCACATACAATGACAATTTGGGTACATGTAGTTGGTGAGTACTGCAAGGCTCCACCAGATGTGTCCAGGCATCGGAACCGTGACTTGAGCAGCCCAAACACACGCTCTATTACATTACGTGTTTGTGCGTGTGCCTCATTATGGCATTCTTGTTCAGGTGTGTGTGCGTTTCAGATGGGTGTCATCAGCCACGGCTCCAGTGCATATCCAGCATCCCCCACTAGGTGACCATGTGGGATGTCCCCATTGGCAAATGTCTGGTACAGCTGTGACAAATGCCAGATATGGGAATCATGGTAGCTCCCAGGGCAGCCAGCACACACATTCATTATTATGCCCTGGGCATCACACACAACCTGGCAGTTGATGGAGTGGAAGCCCTTGCGGTTAATGTAGGCCCTACCCCACTCACCGGCTGGTGCTTTGATGTGTATGTGCGTGCAGTCTATTGCACCCACTACCTCAGGGTATTCCGCTATTTGATGGAAGAGACGCATATTGCTGGCCAATACCTCACGGGAATTGGGGAAATATACATGCTCACCGACATGTGCTGACATGGCATCCAGGAACTGGTGCAGTACCCTGGAGGCTGATGCCTGTGATATCCCCATCATATCACCAGTTGGTCTCTGGAAGGTACCTGTTGCTAGTATTCTTAGGCCAACACATACCTTGGTTTCCACTGGGATGGGTTCCCCTCTGTTGGTTCTGTGTGTGAGGCGTGGCCTGCACAGCTCAACAATTTGCTGCAGGAGGTCTCTGTCCACTCTATAGCGCTCCACTATCTCCAGCTCATGTAACCCCTGGTAGGTGACCCTGGGCCTGTACACTCTTCTCCGTCTCCGCACTGTGGGTTGTCTGGCAGCATCTGCATTGTCACCACCCTCAGCAAGTCTCCTATGTCTACTTATAACAGCTATGGCAGCCCCTAGCATGTTTGGTCTGAGTGCAGCTTTTTCAGTTTTCACTTCTACCAGCTTACTCCTGTCTTGCAGTGTCTCTTGAGAGAAACATACTGCAATGCTGTTTGCAGTGTTTTAAGTGCTGGGCTGGGCTAGTATTCTGCCTGTGTAATTGCCTGCTTCTAATTGTTTTCACCTGCTAGCTCTACCAGTATTCCCTGCTAGCTTCCTACTATTTCTTCTGCTTCCTTTTTCCTCTCTGTTTCCTCAGGGGGGAGCAGCATACATACCAGCGAAAACACGCTCATAGTGGCTACCACGCGTGCACACATGCTTACACAGACTAGAATCTGCTTATTCGGGTTAAAACGCATGCACACCAGCGCAAACAGGTTTACAGATCTTTAAACAGGCTCCTACATGCTTACTCTGCCTTACACGCGCACACTCACGCTTACACGCACGCACTCTGTCTTACTCGCACCTCCCAGCGCACACACGCACATGCACGCACAGCAAGAAACTTTGGTGTTGGCCATAGTGTACACCTTCTATTTCTTGACTTTCCCATGCTTATCTGTTGACACTCCTCTTTTTATGCTGTGTGATTGACATCTTTCACATACCACTTTGCTCCAATGAGCTTGATTTCTTCCTGACATTCCCCCCTGTGATGTCACCTATCTCCTACTCTGTTACTCCCCCTTATCTAACTCTTACACTACACGGAATGTGCTCATTTGCTATGTGACAGTGCGATTCACTATCCTACCACTCATTTACATAGGATTGCCTACTAATGCTTAGTTACATGTCTTACACTCAGCTTCCCCCCTTAGCAACCACTGAACGGTGGCCATGTTGTTTTCGGTCTGCTAGTCCCTGCATTGCAAATCCATGCATTGCATAAAACCCACATTTGTGGGTTTCAAACCTATATATTTATGTTTTATATAGTGTAGCTCGTTTGCGCGGGGCTGCACAGCGTTTAAACCTCGCCGATCACCGAAAAAAAAAAATATTTTATTTCATGTTTGCATCGGGTTACCATGCCAATGGCCACATATTTGGCCATTGGCATGCTGCCTGCTACATATGCATACTTTATTTGGTGCTGTCATGGCTCCATTGTGTATTTGCAGTAACGTACTCAGTTGTCAACTGAGTACATTTCTGCACCTAACACGACTCTTACACGGGCTGGTTTCAGCTTCGTGGATCGCTAATCTACCTCATTTGCATGCCTTTCAGCTGCAAGTGAGGTAATTAGCATATCCACGCCCTGCCCGTGAAAGAGACATTTTAGCTGGTCTCTTACACGGGATTTCGGGCTGTTCCTGGATCGCGATGGCTGCATGGAGTCTTACACGACTCTTAGACTCCATGCAAGCCATCGTGAATCCTGCCCATTGTTGGAATAATTCACTCTTCTACATTCCACCAGTTCCAAGCAAGTGCTTTAAGTCATTTTATCCATGCCGCCTCTAACACCATATTCTTTAGACATCCAACTTCTGACACTATGTCTCTTGTCCTTAGGTAGGGTATTTTTTTTTAGATGTTTTAATACAAAGAAACACATCAGGATGGATAGCAGCATCATAAAATAAAAACAAACTAGTTAACAGACAGACCTTACATGCTTACTTCTCAACAGCTAACTACAAAATGGCAGTCAGGCTCGCAAGTGCTCAATAGTTATACACTTGTGCAAGCCCTTGGATAGCTTCTTAAAGGTACATACACACGCATAGATCTACACATATGATCTTCATCATATGCTGTCCCAAAGACTGATAGAACCAGTTCCCCCTTCCCAGGGTGGAAAGAGGTTTTATTCAAGGATCTTCCTAGTCCCAAAGAAAGAAAATGCTTGGAGACCAGTCCTGGATCTTTCTTTCCTAAACCTGTTTACGATAGTGCCTAAATTCAAATGGTGTCATTTCACAACCTGTTGACTTTTCCTCCACATTCAAATGTTCCAGTAGCACTAGACTTAAAAGATGCGCATCATCACATTCCTGTTTATCCAGATTTCAGATGTTTCTTAGGTTTTGTGTGTCTGGATCATATGATCAGTTCCCTGCCTTACCTTTTGGACTATCTACTGCACCAAGAGTGTTCACAAAGTGTCTAGCTCTAGTTGTAGCTCATTGAAGGCTACACGGTATTCACAGTTTCCCATATTTAGATGACTTGCTTATCTTTGCAGAGTCTTTTTCAAAATATCAGGAATCTATCTCATGGGGGAGAGATCCCCTGCAAAATCTGGGATTCCAAGAGAACATTCAAAAGTGTTTCTTGACTCCCTTATACAGGATTGTATTCTTGGGATGTCAACTAGACACTTCAGTTCAAAGACCTTTTCTTCCACAGGAAAAATAGATCTTTGTTTAGATCTTTTTCTAAGGTTTTTCACTCAAACGTTGTCAATGTGAGGGAATACCTCAGAATTTTGGGTCTCGTGATATTTATGATTCTCATGATACCTCTGGCAACACTCCACATGAGAAAAATAAAATGGTATCTGAAATCTCTTTGGTCTCACCACAAACACCCTTTATCTTTTCAGATCCTAGTACTGTGATTTTTCAGTAGAGAAATCACTTGGTGGAGACAATAGACATCCTTAAATCAATGTATCGCCTTTTCCCTCCCTGCCCAAAGCAGTCAGTCACAACAGATGTTTCAGACTTTGCTCTTTGCTTGCAAAGCAGATCAGGATATATAAAAGTACAGGCAGAGTTGGACACCAAGGACAGATGCAAGCACATAACTATTAAGGAGATGCTTCCCTGATTAACACAATGAATTCTCTGAACCATATTTGGTATCCAGGACCTCTTCAAGTAGTTGCAGACAGTACCATGTGGTACATCAACAAGCAAGGGGGACCAGGTTGTACCCCTTTTAAAGACAAGTGATGTTAGCTTGTGATATAGCTTCACAGCACATGCTGACTCTACAGGCATCCTACATTCCATCAGAGCAAAACTGTCTAGAAGACAAGCTGAACAGGACCAGGGCAGGCCCTCAAGAATGGAAACTAGATCTGGCGGTCTTCCAAGATTTGATCCATCTGCGGGGAGTTTCTCAAGTAGACCTCTTTGCCTCCTTTCTAACCAATCAACTGGCAAAATTCTCTTCCAGGATTCCATGCATGAAGGTCAGGAAGACAGACACCATTTCTTTCCTTTAGACAGGAATTCTCCTTTATGCCTTTCCACCCTTTCCACTAATATCCAGGGTACTTCTGAGGATTCAGAAGGAGTCCCCCAAGATCATTGTCATGTCTTCCTTCTGATCCAGGCAACTATGGTTCTCCCTTCTTTTGGAAATGGCCAGGGGCAATTACCACAAGCTTCCTCACAGAATGGGTCTGTGACACCCGTGCAATGGCCCGGTAATCAAGGAGCCTCAATCCTCACCACTAGCACCAGGGAGGGGTGTGCACATTGGAGGGATAACAAGTACACACACAGTAAAGTACATTTTCCCTTAAGAGCACACAGAGATCACAGTCAGTCTGGTGCTGGTTTCTCTCTTTCTCTCCAGATCCCCAGTAAGACTCCCCACTGGCACAACTATTGAGTTCAGATCTCAGCCGAGTTGTCAAGCCAAAACCTCCAGTACCCTCTCTGTACAACCAGTGCTCATGTCCCTGCCCAAGTAGCTGACACACACACACACTTTGAGATTTGGTTTATATACAAACACACAGACACTCCTGGGGAATGCTGGCACAGGTTCTCTAGCTATGCCCCCTCCTGCCAGGCTATAAGGTAGTAATTGCTGCCACCAACTACTCTTATCAGCTACTAATAAGGCCCTTCCCAAAGGGTGACCAAATTCATTGTGTAATATTACTGTTATCCAAATAGTAAGTGTGACTGAGCAGCAAGACTATTGGAGTGGCTTGGAGAGTATCACTAAATACATGCAGGTGCTCTACAGCTTAAATTAGCTCTACACAAAACAACCACAGTTGAAAGGTTTAAAAATATTTAATAATAAATAATAAAAACACAAGACAAATCTTATTACTTCAAAACAATGACATTACAGAGTTCAGAGATCACAGGAAAATGTTTTGAAATAATACTGTAGAATAGTCTGACATAAATATAGAAAACAGCTAGACTAATCTGGCTATTTCTATTTATCTCTAACAGAAATTACTGTTCTAAATAAATATCTTACTTATAGAGCAAACAAGTGCTGGTCAGTGGATGTTCTTCAGACAAAATCCAAAATGCTCTCTCTTTCTCTCTGGGAAAGTCTTAAATTGATAATACAGTACTGCTGAGTCATTTCAGATTACATCATTGTTAACAATTCCTTTTTTAGTTTCCCAGGCTCACAGAAACTCAAATTTTACATTTCTTTTTGTAATCTGTACCTGCCGGAAGCCACAGCAATAAAATACATTTTACATATAAAATCTAATAATTAACTCTTGTCCTAAAACAATAGAAATAATTACTTACTCCAGACATCCTGTCTCCGAGCTTGAGATTAAGTAATCTTACAATGCTTGACTTATCAGCTTTCTTCCAGCAGAGTGCACTGTGGTTACATTTTTGAAGCTCAGTACACCATATAGTTTAATTATGACATGTAGTTCTCTTTACATTTGTAAAACAGCCTGTTGATTACATTAATATGGGACTATATTATATGCTCAAAGAGACTTTTCTTCGAACATATAATCATTGACACCTAAAGAGCGAATGCTCTGAAGCGTGATAGGCCATATCTGTAAATGTTATCCTTGGTAAAAAATTCAGTTGGCTGTTATTGGGAATTGTTATTTTCCCCAACACAGAGCAATCTCGGAGTTTATATATTTAGTTAGGGGGGTGTGGGGGGCACAGCCCACCACATCAAGAGGGAGTGTGTGGGGGAGAAGCCCCCCACTTGATTATGGTTTTGAAGTTTGTGTTTTTTGTGCATGGCCCAGTGAAATGTTTTCCAAGGAAATTAACAGATGTGGCCTTTTGCACTTTAAAACGTTTGCTCTTTAGGTGTCGATGATTATATGTTTGAAGAAAAGTCTCTTCGAGCTTATAATATAGACCCCATTAATATTTACAAATGACATAGAATTATGTATAGAATTCTGTCTAGCTACCCTGACAGCCTTCACAGGATCTGACCACAAAAGAATAGGAGGCTTTGATACACCTTGACATCAATCTTCTTCAGTTGACTGGCTGAATGATATGGCCTTAATTCCTTTTAGGTACCTGTTTTCTGAGGATGTGTAGCAGGTACTAATAGAGGCAAGAAATGCAGCTACGAGAAAATCATAAGCAAATGGAAGAGATTTTCTAGTTGGTGCCAATAACATAACCAGCTCCAATTCAGGTCTAGTTGTTTTCTGGTTTTACAATATTTATGTGAGTTACTATCCTTTGGCCTTTTTTATCCATCTGTCAAGGTTCATTTTTGGCCATTTCAGCATGGCTGCCCATGGATCCTCCTTTTTCAAGGCAGTCATATGCCAGAATATTCTTGAAAGGGGTTTTGCATAATAGGTCTCCAAAAGAGACTAACAAGTGGCCCCTCCTTGAGAAACTGAGAATTTTATGTTATAGAAACTAAAATTTGCTCCATCTGAACCAGATAATCTGGCTGAAGTGAGGTTCTTAACATGGAAAACATTTTTACTGAGTGCGCTGACCTCTGCAAGAAGGAAATCTGAGTTGCAAGGTTTTATGGTGAGTCAACCCTACCTCATTTTCCACAAGGACAGGGCTTCTTTAAGAACTAATCCTTCTTTTATTCCTAAAGTAGAATCCAAGTTTACGTTAAGCCAACTATCCATTTCCCCATTTTCTTTTATGAACCTAAAAAGGAGGGAAAAAGTATACCTCATACCTTGGATGTACAGAGACAATTCAGGTACTATCTTGACAGAACTAAATCTTTTAAATATTCAGAACAATTGTTTGTTTCTAGTAAAGAAAAGAAGGGACAATCTGTGTCAAAACAAAAAATTTCCAAATCATTATCTAAGGCTATTACCTTTTGTTATACTCACCATGACAAATCTATTCCAAGCAGGGTCAAGACCCACTCTACAAGGACCTTGGCTTCTTCTATGGCTTTTGGAAAAGGCTGGATTGCAAATGTATTCTAGAAGCTGCTACTTGGTCCTCTGTGCATACTTTTACAAAACACTACAAGCTGGATTTCTTCTCTAGGTCTAGATAATGCTTTGCTAGGACCATTTTCCAGGGGCTCCTGGAACCTTCTCCTTCTACCTCCCAAATATAGTTACCTCTGGTAATCTACCCATATAGCTAAGGTTACTGCAGCATTGATCAATATAAAGAACATAGTACAGTTGTATAAGCTGAACTCACCATAACAGTAGATGTTCGAATGATCACTGCTGCAGTGGCTGCTTTTTCCCTCCATCCCCTTGTTTTTTTTTTTTGTTTGTTTGTTTTTATGCCAGGGAGTGGACATTTATTTTTTGTTATTCCTAGCCATGTTCTTTCTTTCCGGTCTCAACCTCCATCTCTCTATGCTCGCAGGAAAGCTCTGGAAAGCTTCGCACCAAAACTTGTTTTTTGGTCAGCTCAGCTCAAACTGCTTGAAAGTTTGGACATGTGGAAGGTGTCCTGAAGCTTTGGAAGCTGGTCGGCTGTTATATCCTTGGCAGGTTAGAACCCATATAGCTAAAACTACTGCAGCAGAGATCATTTGAACATTTACTGTTACGGTAAGTGCAACTTATACAACTGTACTTTCTCCATGCTATTCTATGTAACATCAGATTAAATCTATCAATAAGAAATACAAACAAACAGCTTCAAGTTCAAGTGGGTTAAAGTGACAAGTGAGTTTATAAAACATTTGATTTGGAATTGTAGTTCAGCTTAGCTTCTCGAGATCATGAGAAGAGAGAACAAGAAATTTTTCTTGCTTTTTTTTTTTTTTATTAGCAACTTGAACCAGGCAAAAGAGATTGCATGTTAAATTTCCAGGACTGTAATCAGGAAGTGAGGGTGCTGTGTGTTGCTGAGGTGAGTTAGTGAAGGGGTACACTGAGAGACAGGAGAGCATAGTTTTGCTCTGACACTCCTTAAACCTAAGATTTTTTTGAGAAAAAGGTGGTGCATTTTAATTTATAAATTTTGACATTTATTACAGCTACAGACTTCTTTTTAGAGGAAATGCATTTTAATTTGTGTTCTTTTATTTTCTCAACTTTCTAAATTAGTGTAATGATATTTAAATTATTTCCATGATTTTGGTTCTTGGTTCCACCCAAATTCTTTGTTTTGTCCCTGATTCTGATGCTGAGGGGTTGAAATCTATGCAAGAAAGCCTGAATAACAAAAGTAGCACATAAGGTGCTAATGTCCTCATGGTGTTCATGAACTACATTCAGTACAGGCAGGGTTATTATATTGCTTGCAAGTTAGCAGGTTCAAGTTCAAGATTCACCTCAGTTTTCACAGGCCCCACTTTTCAAGACTAAAACAGCAACCAGTGTAATTGCACAGGCTTATAGGATCATGATGAGAGTCAGCAGGAAAAGACATGGCCTTCAATTTCTTTTCACCACAATCAGGATCAAAGGACTCAAATCAGGGGCAGTTTAAATAATTAGCATCAGTAATTGAGAAAGTTGAAAAAGATAGCAGAACATGACTTACATGTATTGTGAAATAAAAAAGTCTGTAACTGTTATGAATGTCAGAATTTATTGATTATAATAAAAACATATTCATTTTCTGAAGTAAACAAAGTTTGTAACTATAGTGAAAGGCATTTATTTGTTGATTGTAATTCACCAGCTTTCCTCAAAAAAAGTGTCTCTGTTTTTATGATAGTTGGAGTTACATTATGAGTCATAGTCACTCAGTGATGTCCCTGAAAATCTGGGAGAGTTGAGAGATATGGGTAGTGCCTCCCAAAGTTTCCTAATACTCAACTTATGCTACAGCTAGATTGCTTTTTTTGTGTACTTCCTTTCAACACACATAGCACTTTTTGTCATTAGTAAGGACCAGATTCAGAAATAGCCCCACCAGCAATATGCCCTAATATGAGCTGCTACTAGTGGCACCGACCCTTTCTAACTCAAAGACAGGCATTCCACTGTGATCAGTCTGTAGGATCACCGTGGATGGCTGTCTCCTTGGCGAGCTATATGTTAATGAGGCATTCCAGGGGAGTGGTCTATGATATCTAGACAAGTGCTCTGCCCTATGAATGCCTACAGTAAGGCATTTATGCAGCAAACTGAGTTCACTCATTACTTTCATTGGGTCTGATTACATTCGAGTTAAGTGACTGGGACATTAGCAGATAGGTGGTGCTACGTGTGTCAGTGTTTGTGTATGTATTTGTGTGTGGTTGCTTGTGTGAGTATATGCAGAGAGATGAATGTTCTCAGCTGAGAATGCATGTGTGTGTGTGTGTGTGTGTGTGTGTGTGTGTGTGTGTGTGTGTGTGTGTGTGTGTGTGTGTGTGTGTGTGTGTGTGTGTGTGTGTGTGTGTGTGTGTGTGTGTGTGTTTCTGTATCTCAACCATACCCTTCATCAGATGGGGGCAACTTTAAAAAGACAAAACATAAAAAAGTCTGCGATAAGGTACCTAGAGCTCCAAAATGCCAGAACCAATCGGGTCCTTTTTCTGTTCCCTGCTCCTGACCTACTTTCATCATATTTTAAACAAATTGTAATTCTTTTAGAATCTAGCAAACTGCTTGCTACCAATGTAACAAGCAGTTGCTGTAGTTTAGATGACAGAGGGAGAGCTATCGGGCTCACGTTTAAAAAAAGAAAGAAAAAGAAAAGAAAAAAGAAATCCTTTTTTTTCAAATGTAGCAAAACTACAATTTAGGCCACACAGGAAGTGCTACAGCACTCAGTTTTGACCATAAATAAAATACCAGCTTTTGGAAGCTAGTATGCAGACAGAGCCATGAGGAGGGATCATATGGCTGATTACACCTCCTAACACTTTGCTCCTGTGGCAGTTGCCCCCTTCACCCCTCCCTAGCTATGCTACTGGACACCATAGATACTTGTTCAATATTACCTGAAATCGCATAGAAAGATGATAGTAAAACATGACAAAAGCTTCAAACCCTATGCTTTAGGATACTGCAATGCCATTAGACATGAGATATGCACTTTAAATATTACATTAAGTCAGTTGAAATGTTTAAAATGGAGAAAAGAGCTTTGAATCCAGTATGGGGCAAGAAGCAGCAGACTGATAACCCTGAGGTTCCGTTCTCTGAACTAACTGAGCAGAGCTCCTGAAATATCAGATACATCAAAGTCCTGCTGTCCAGCAGAGTTCCTGAAATATCAGATGCATCAAAGTCCTGCTGTCCAGCAGAGCTCCTGAAATATCAGATGCATCAAAGTCCTGCTGTCCAGCAGAGCTCCTGAAATATCAGATGCATCAAAGTCCTGCTGTCCTGCAGAGCTCCTGAAATATCAGATGCATCAAAGTCCTGCTGTCCAGCAGAGCTCCTGAAATATCAGATACATCAAAGTCTTGCTGTCCAGCATTACCTACTGACTGTATTGGTCTGTGGTTTAAAATAAATCGAATAGGGAAAACATCAGGGACAGCTGTAAAGGATGGGTATGTGTCCACTTGGGGGGCACCACTTGGGGGGACACCCTATCTCTAAATATCTATGTTGAAAATTTCCAGTCAAAGCCAGGAGGAACAACTGGACAACCACACCATGGAGATTTTTTATATATTACTCAAGGCCACTTAAAAAGTTAATAGAGCAACATGTCTAACATCACAATGCAGTTTAGAAAAAATGAAACAGCACTGTCTGGCATCACTGACTGACCATAATCATCCAGAAAAAATAAGAGAATACATTAGGGATGTTCTGTAAACTAAGGGACAGGTAAGAGGTTAGAGGTATAGCAGTGTGTGTGTGTGTGTGTGTGTGTGTGTGTGTGTGTGTGTGTGTGTGTGTGTGTGTGTGTGTGTGTGTGTGTGTGTGTGTGTGTTTGTGTGTGTGTATATGTGCATCGCTGACTAGTACTTGTGGTGACACTATGTGATTCATAGACAGGCTAATTACCTGTTAATGAGTTTTTTCTTATTGCAGCTAACATATCTCTTAATTGCATTTTCCAGGATTATGGAAGCTGTCCCATTTGGGCACAGCTCTCAGTCCCCACAGTGGGGTTTGAATCATGGGATAATAAGAGGTTACTAAGCTAATGACCCCAGAGCCTTTGTAAATCTAGCCCTTCATGTCCAAGTCTTGCCAGTTATCAATGCCCAAGGACTAGAATGGTTTTGGTATATGCCTGTGCCTTACGGCATCTACTAGTTGGCCCTGCCCATAAGGGACACAGAGAACAAGCCAGGGGTGAATTTACGATTTCCTATCAATTGGCCAAAGCTGTATTTGACCAGGCTTGAGAAGAGGTCTGCTTCACATGAATGGGAACTCTGTTCCAGAGAAGGGGTAATCTCTGAGATGCAAACTTATCCCGCCAACATGTTTTGTTTATATCCAAGATAAGATTTAGATCCTTAGATCAGGTAATTCTAGTGCTGTTTGTTTTGCAAATGTGTAGCAGATCTGTTAGGACTGGATTGAAGAATGTCTTGTAGGTTAGGCATAGATCACCCCTCAGTAGTCTTAAGAGACTGAGTAGAGTGACAGGGCTTTGAGGAGGTCACATAGGACATATTATTTACACTCTGTACTCTTTTAGTGAGCAACTTCTGTGGCCGCTCCAGCTGTTGCAAATGCCTGTTCAGATACATGCCGAAGGATGCATTGTACTTGATTATTGGTCTGATCAGGGCTGAGTACAGTGGGACTATGATCTTCTTAGATCCAGATGCCATGCCCTTACTTATACGTTGTGACACATAGAAGGATTGTGTCGCCACCATGGACACGGGCAGATCAAAGTTCAGGTTACTGTCGGCCTGAGTGCTTGAGCCCCTTACCAGTGCATCTCTTCTTAGGGGAGTGCCAATATCAATGATGTCATTTTCAGGGATGGTCACCTTCCCTAAGGGTAGGGTTACCACCTGTCCCACTTTGCGAGGGACACTCCCTCTTTAGGCAGTTCTGTCCTGCAAAAAAGTGGAAAAAATGGCAAATGTCCTGAGATTTTAGGACAAAAATATTTCATAAGGTTTTTTAATAGTTGCATAAAACAGTTATTTTTTTAATTTGAAACTCCTAAATATTATATGAAATAGCATAAGCAACTCAAATGTTACAAGAATAAGCTTTTATTTTTGTCAAAAAATGAAGTTCTATCCTTTGTACTGGTCATGGATATGTCTTCCCCTGCAGAATCTGACATTTCTACAAAAAATGTCCCACTTTGTGCATTTGAAAAGATGGCAACCCTGCCTAAGGGTATAATTATGCATTTTTTCACATTATGTTTTAGGCCATGGTCTGACACCATTTAAATGCCTGTGTTAGACCCTCCTGGAGGACATCTACATCTCTGGGGGATTCCTTGATTGCATCCAGCTTGCAGTCATAAACAAATCTGGTCAGCCAAAGACTCTCTACAGTTACCCTGACTTTGGATAAGTATATTCTGAGCAGAAGACAGCCAAATACCAAGCCCTGCAGGACACCATTAGCAAAAGGTGTCTTGGTGGAGGTGGAATCCCCCGCCCTAACCTCATGTGTCATATCAGTGAACCATTCCGCTATCCATCAGATGACCTATGGATTTTTCCCTTCTTAATGAATCCGAGTGTATGATTTTTTTATCTAAGATGCACTGCAATGAAGAGATTAAGTACTGTGTGTCAGAAATTCATATTTTCATATTTACGTTGATATTTTGATATCTGTGGGATCTAAATTTTACTGAGGAACATAGTGTGAACTGTAATGTTAAGAGACAGTAAAATGCACTGTCACTGTCAATGTAATTAATAAGTATGCCTGTCTGTGGAAGTATTGTGTATCTTCATAATTACTAATAACATCTACAGCCTACTGCATTATACATGACCAGTGGCAGTTTATTTTACTGTTGCATAGAAGGTGACCACAGCTTGTCAAAGGGACTGGTACATCTAGGAGCAACAAGCTGGAATACATTACACATTACTGTGTTCATAATTTTTTTTTCACAAATGTCAGACATGCATACAGGTGCCTGATTTTGGAAAGAAGTAAAGATGCATGGCGTGCATATACATTTGACAGCAAAAAGTTGAAATGTGTTACTGTGTTCTGTTTTTTCTTTCATTTTACCCTAGTATGGCATCAGAAGGGTACACACAAATGTGGCTGTCTTTTTGGAGATAGGGGTTAGGAGATACTTTATGTATAACTATAAAAGGAGTGACTTGATATCTTTGATGCCACTGCTTTACAACTTAAAGGGTCCCACTCAGTATTTTATTCTGCCAATAACCAAGATCATTATTTCCCCATTGTTGACAGCCAATTACAAAGTATCTGGGTGTGTGTTTTCTTGCTAATCATCCCTGTGACAGTTGTGCTATGAGTCCACTTAGTGTAGTACAACCTGGCAACCCTAGACATTATATGTACAAATGGCTACCCTGTATGTGGAGCAGACACAAGCATTAAAATGTGATCAGAAAAAAACAAATGCATCTTCAATTAAAAAAAATAGGTGCAATTGTAGACAGCTATATAACCTTTGATGATGATGTACCCATCAGTATAAAAAAGCATATTCTGTACATCATCTAACTCTAAAGTGCATGCCTGCTACTCATTCTAGACACACACACACACACACACACACACACACACACACACACACACACACACACACACACATATATACTGGCACAAACAATAAACCTAGCCACCTAGAAAACCCTTATTCTAACCCAAACTCATGCAAAATCACAGAACAGTCACACCTTTGTTGTGTGCCTGTAGAGGAATGCAATTCAAAGATGGACCATGGGAAGCAAAACTACAAAGTAAAGTGAAGAGACAGTCTTCAGAAGGTTATATCTTGTTGTCTATCTGCCTATCTATCTGATATAGGTGTCTACTATCTGGCATCCCATTCAGCCACCCAATTCCCTTGCATGCTCACATCCATACCATAGATACAAGTAGCAGAACATACTACTCCATTCAGCAATTGATAGGGAGAGTGACTTACCTTGCGGCTGCACCAGTATTGAGGATGGTGCTGGAGGGTTGACTATGTCGAATGCACATAGTACACTCCCTATACATGGTTAAGCACAGATAGTGTCATGTTTGGCATCCCTTTTACTGTATGTGTGAGTCAGAGAGAGGTGTCATTCCGTGGGTTCCTACCGTGTCAGTGTATGTGCTATGCATAGCCTTTTTGCCAAGGCCTGGGCATACTGGGCACACCTCCTTCTGCCTACAGGCTCGGGTTGTTCCTCCTCCGAGTCACTCTGTGCTTGTGTGTGGCCCTGCCCAATGCTGTTCCTGCTGCAGCTGTTTCCACAGGATTATATTGTGTAGCATGGCACATACGATGGCAATTTGGATACATGTAGTTGGTGAATTCTGCAAGGCTTCTCCGGATATGTCCAGGCACCAGAATCGTAACTTGAGCATCCCAAACACATGCTCTATTATGATTCTGGTCTGTGCGTGTGCCTCATTATGGAGTTCTTGTTCAGGTGTGTGTGCACTTCTGATGGGTGTCATCAGCCAAAGCTCCAGTGCATAACCAGCATCATCAACTAGGTGGCCATATGGGATGCCCCATTGGCAAATCTCTGGTACAGCTGCGTCATATGCCAGATGTGGGAGTCGTGATAGCTTCCAGGGCTGCCAGCACACACATTTATTATAAAGCCCTGGGCATTCCACACGACCTGGC
>NC_056751.1:670305412-670340515 GCF_019279795.1 Protopterus annectens | reverse complement strand
GTGGTTGGATATTTTAGATCACCTAGAAAAATGGTTTGGGATTTAATACTGAGAGTTCCGGTAGAAAAGTGTTGTGCCTTTCTTGCATCCTAGAGGGAGTTTTATAGCTAGCTAATATATGGTACAGGACTTTTTTGATGGTTATTTGAACATGAAGAAGTGCATCATGTTGCTTTACCAGCCTTAATGTGACTCTCTTCTTGATGTAGATTGAGACACCTCCATCTTTTCTCCTCCTGTGCAATAGCTGGTCTACAAATCTGGAAGGCATTATAGCCCTACACAGAGTGTTCTCTGCTATTTTAAGCCATGCCTCAGTCACTACATGGACTTCAATGTCCTCCAGGATGAGAACAGAAGTAGGAAGTTGTCAAAGGAAAAATAAACTTCAAAAAGATCAATACACGGCAGGTTTAGGTTAAGGCACTTTAATCTTGCAGCAAGGAGACAAAAACGTGCTAATACAGAGTTTGTCTAATTAAAATCAGGAAGTAACATCATCTTTATACATTTTCTAACAAGACATTGCCTACCAAGCTGACGTAACAGATCACAAGTTCTAACATCATTACTTCATAGCAGCTGTTTGTCCATGATTTTCTGCTTGCACTATCAATTTTATGAAAAACTTCCTAAGAAAAACAACGTGGCCTTGGTGACCACCGGTTAGATACAACTTCCCACTATGTTATGTTACCATTCAAGGTACTATAGCTAATTCGAGCACAAAGCAAGTACAGATTCTTCAAGCAGTCTTTTGTCTGATGTATCTCTTCTTTTCCGCAGCTGTGCATGTTCTCATAACACGAACAGAGCTGATTGTTCATATTCAATCACATTATAGAAAACAGTATTGTTCTATTTATTCACTATTCATTCATTTTCCTGACCTAACAGATAATCACCTGCTTCTCAGTACATTTCCAAAAGGCATAACATAAATTTTGCTGTGCTAGCAAATACTAGGTCAGGGTGCATCTTGCAATTTCAGAAAGCATACTGCAGTTTGAAAAAGCATCTTATAATTTCATTCAGAATTAAACTGTACATAAAATAGAATGAAATGTGTTAACTTTTTTAGCTTCTAATAAGCACTAAACATATATATTAATACATATTTCTCTGACATTTCCCCCTGTTAATACTTTTTATTCTATTTTCAAAAGCATAAACAGTTTGCTTCTTCTCCTAACCTCTTCCATTTCGGATTTGCAGTTAAGAGAGTCATTTAGTTTAGACTTATGAAAGCATTTCACTTTTCAACAATTCTTCAATTTCAGTACTTTGATACAAAGTCTCAGAAACTGATATGTCTATAAAATCTTTGATTAACTTTTTCATGCAGGGAATACCACAACAGATGCATGCTCCTAATAGGAGTAATCCCACACAAATGGCAATCAGGATATTCATTAGGATGGAACCCCACCCCCCAAACAAATTCTGGAAAAAATCCATCACAGGATTTGGGCCTGGTTTGGTCATAGCCGACACTTGCTGGATCACCTCAAGATGGTCATTTATCTCATGCTGGTTGTCAGGAATATAAGAACAGCATTCTTCTTTGATTAAAGTGCACGTACCACCTCTCGCCGCTAGGGTGAAGTCGAGAGCCATGCGGTTCTGAAGTACCACAGTTCTCATAGCGTTTAGTTCATCAGTCATTAATTCGAGAGCAGAAAAAGTTGCATTGCTGCTCATAACTTCGAGAAGTTTGGACAGTTTTCTCAGCTCCCAAATCGATTTCACTGCGCCATATGCAGGGGCTATGCCTGCCCATGATATAATAGTGTCACTCAATTCCATGTGTGTCAGTTTATCTTTGTTCTTCATGAATTATGGTTTCTCCATCCTGCTTCGATTCGTCCCACTGGATTCTCGGGTGTCTTGACTGGATTTCCAGGTTTACTGCTGACCTCTCTGACATTTCGAATTTTCCCTTGAGGCAAAGCTGCAGTGTGTCATATGGCCGGAACCAGGTAACCCAAAAAACAACTGCCAGACCAATTCTCAGGTAGCCATTTGTATGCCTTTTTCCCACAAACAAAATAACAATTCTCTACTTTAGTATTGATATATGCTTGCCCTGCATGAAACATTTTCTTATCAATGATAGAAAGTTGCTTCAAAAGAACAGGATTATGCTGTATTTCACTAACAGTTTTTTGCATTTTCTCAAGATATGAGTCATAGTTTGTATCACAAATAGTTTCTGCCTTATTAGCCTTGATATAACATTTGTAAGAAACAGTCACATTGCAATTGCTCCAACCCACTTGAATAGTGTCATTTTTATAAAAACATACAATTCCTTTTTGTGTAACACTTAGGTACAATGCTATTTTGTCTTGTGATTTTACAGGTGTAGTATCAAAAATCAAATTTTCCCAGGTCTCATTGACCCCTAGGGGGACAGCAGTCATTAATAATCCCCCGTATGCTGTTGGTATAGCTGTGCAAATCCAGCAATTCGAAACATTAAAAGTCTTAGCATACACATATTTAATCGCTTGGTAAGTGTTAAAGTTTGGGTGCCAGTCTATGAGTAACACATCACGTTTGTTCAGTTCAACTCGTGTGGCTGATAAAAGGAAAGGCCACTGCAAAAAGATCATTGTTACCAGTATAGCTAACAGGATGATCATGCAATTTTTCTGAAGTTGTTCTGCATCCCTGTTTGCTGTATACCTGGTCATTTTGTTCTCATTGTATAACAGTAACAAGGTTTTTGTCCAGTTCAAAGTTCTTGACCAGTTTGCAGTGTGTCAGATGAATCCAGGACACACGTTCAGCTATCTTGACTGCAGTGGGTGTTGCCAGCAAAACTTGGAACAGTCCCTCCCATTTTGTAGAACTCCAATTTCTCTTCTTCACGACCTTCACCCAGATCCACGACCCTGGTTGTACTACTGCTTCTGATGGTCTGGTCTGTTCTTTATCTGAAACAGAATTTAACTGCAGAAGTCGTTTGTTATTCAGAAGTCTCCTCATATACTCTGCAAGTAAACTGTCAGCCTCCTGGTCTGCAGGCATGAGAGGTTTCCACTGAGGTATATAATATGCCCTCCGAAACAGTATTTCAAAAGGAGTTAACCCCTTTGCATTTGGAACAGTTCTCATGCTCAACAATGCCAGAGGCAGACAGTGCACCCAGTTCTTCTGTGTCTCACTAATCAATTTCCTAAGCTTACTTTTCAGAACCTCATTATGCCTCTCTGCTAATCCTGCAGATTGGGGGTGGTATGCACAATGTTTTTTCAAGGAAATTCCGAAATAACGGCTCAACTGTTGTATGGTTTGATTTACAAAATGTGTGCCATTGTCACTATAGATCTTTTCCGGTATGCTAAATCTAGGAATAATTTCTTCAACGAGGAATTTTGCAACAGTAGTTGCATCTGGACTTTTGGTCGGAAAAGCTTCCACCCATTTGGAAAACATATCTATAATGACAAGACAGTACTTTTTATTTTCGCATTTGTTTAGTTCTATGAAATCCATACAAATATTATGGAACGGGTATGGTGGTGAAGGGAAACTCCCTTGCTTAGGCTTCAGTGCCCCCTGTGCATGATGCCTGTTACAAACATGGCATACTGCACAAACATTTTTTGTTTAGTTTGTAAATCCATATGTTGTAAACACTCGATTCACTAACTGTACCATCCCCCCTGTTGAGACATGGCACTGCCCATGGCTCAACAAAGCTGCATATCTTAACAAGTTAGACGGCAAAATTATTTTTTTCTCTTTGGAGATGTACAGCCCTTTCTCAAGAATTGCTCCTCGTTTTATCCATTTCTGTTTTTCTACACTTGTAGTAAGTGTTTGCATTGTTTTTAACATTTCTAAATCTAAAATCTCAGAAAGTTGTAATTCCTCACTCAAAAGAAATACTTCTGAAGCTGAAGCTGCCTGTTTTACAGCTGTATCAGCTCTCGCATTACCTTTTGAAATCCTATCCTGTTGCTTGGTATGAGCTACGCATTTACAAATAGCTACTTTCTGAGGTAACTGAATAGATTCTAACAAATCTAAAAAAAATTGCACATGATTAATCGGTTTACAAGTAGATGTTATCATTCCTCTATTTTTCCACTGCTGCGCAAAAACATGTACAGTAGAAAAAGCATACTGGCTGTCAGTAAAAATGTTCACACATTTACCCTTTGCCAAGGTACATGCCCTTGTTAAAGCAATCAATTCTGCTGCTTGTGCAGATAAGTTGTGTGGTAAAGACTTTGCTTCTAAAATCTCAGTATCAGAAACTACTGCATACCCTACTAGATTCTGTCCTGTAGGACGCTTTTTGCTTGAGCCGTCCACATAGTATGTCACCTCGGCATCATCCAAGGGAACATCCGTGAGATCTTTTCTAGGCAGTGTCTTTTGCTCAATCTTCTGCAGGCAGCAGTGTGGTTTACCATCTGCAGGGGTTGGGAGCAAGGTTGACGGATTCAAAGTTGTGCATCGTTCAATTGTCATATGTGGTTGGCTCAACAGTATAGTCATACAGGAAAGATGTCTAGCAGGAGAAAGATATGTTGCTTTTTCTTGCAGTAAAATAATCGTGACTGCATGAGGCACTCTCAGTGTGAGAGGGTGGAATAACACTACTGAGGCTGAATCCTGTACTGCCATTGCAGCTGCGACTACTGCTTGTGCACAGTGGGGCAAGGATCACACCACTGGGTCTAGCTGTGATGAATAGTAAGCTATGGGGTGTTGCTTGTCCCCATGTTGCTGCGTTAACACTGATGTCATATAGCCTTGCTTACAATCTACAGTTTGGAAAAATCGTTTATGATAGTTCGGTAATCCTAAAACTAATGAGGATGCTATCAGTTTCAATTTGCAGAAAGCTGATTCTGCTTCTGATGTCCATTGTAATGAATCTTGTGCTGCCATATTTTTCTTGTATATTAAGTTGATCAGTGGAGCAGACTCCAAGGCATAGTTTGGAATCCAACTCCGACAAAAATTAGTCGTACCTAGGAAGGACATAATTTCCTTCTTGGTAGTCGGTTTGGGTGCTTGTAATATTGCTATTTTTCTGTCTTCATCTAATATTCTGCCTTCTTTGGATATTACATATCCCAGGTATTTAACCTGCTTTTTCCAAAGCTGCAGTTTGTTTTTGTTTACTTTGTGTCCTTGAGTGACTAGAAATTGTAATAATGCTATGGTATCTTCTCTGCATTCTTGCTGGGTGGGGGCTGCCAGCAGAATGTCATCTACATAAAGTAAAATCTGGCTGCCTTTCGGTGGGATAAATCCTGCCAAATTACTTGCCATTTCCTGTGCGAATATTGTTGGGCTCTCACAGTATCCCTGTGGTAGTCATGTGTATGTATACCTTTTTTTCCTGAAATGTAAATGCAAGCCAATGTTGGCTGTCAGGGTGTATCGATATTAAGAAAAACGCATAGCTAATATCTACCACAGAAAAATACTTCTGTTGAGGCTTCAAATAATTTAATAAGGTGTGTGGATCTGGCACCGTAGGTGCTCTAGGTATTACTGCGTCCTTTACAGCTTGTAAATCTTGGACCATACGCCATTCTCCATTTGCTTTCTTAAACGGAAATAAGGGTGTGTTACATGGCAAATCGGGAGATTCTATCAATACTCCTTCCTTAAGTAAGGCTGCTATTATAGGTTTAATTCCTACTTCTGCATCCTTTCTTAAGGGATACTGTCTCTTTTGAGGTCTAAATGCTGACTTTGCCGTGATAGTGACTGGTCCTGCTGTACGAATAAGTCCTACATCTGGTTTCCCTGTTGACCAGAGAGTCTCTGGTATGCCTCGTAAGGCTTTTTCTTCTTCCTCTAGTAAGAGTGCTACTCAGCTGTCCTCACTTGCCTGTATGTGCACAGCTGGGTGTGTCTGTGTTATCCAATTCAATTTCTGCTTTTGTACTCCCTGTTCTGACAGTTCTAATTCTGTCTGTTTTTCCCACCTTGTGACTTTTTCTCCTAGGTCTGCCCATTTCACATTCTTGTCTTTAGTTAAACTAACATGTGGAAGTCTATTGGATTTATAAAGTGCTAGGAATTCCAGGCACAATGAACAGCTAACTACACTGTTCCCTTCTGTGTCCCAGTACAGATTACGTAATACTAATCTGTTAGCATGGTTTCTAAACAGTTCTTGCTCATATTCTTTATCAGGTTCTGGTGTGCTAAAGTAATATAGAGTACAATGCAACAAAATCAGTGTCAAGGGAGGGGGACTTACTGATGGCTACATTCATCAGTTCTTCAGTTGCTGCCCCCGGACCAGTCGTAACCAAGTCCTGGCTGTACCAATAAAATGTTTCACCCTCCGGTCACACCACAAAAGTATCCATTTGTCGCTGTGCTTCCATACCCTGCGTGGTTGGAACTTCTGCTATGCCAAATATCTGCATAAGATCTCTGCCCAAAAGGTTTACTGGGCATTTTGCAGAAACGACAATTTTGCTTTTCTGGGTCATCCCTGAAACAGGGTCAGTTATTGCTATGTTATGGGAGAGTGGCTCCCGATACAACTGTCCATTTGCTGCTTTCACTAATATGTAATCAAGTGATTCTGAATTTTCTGATAGTTTGGAAGGATGTATCAGGGTCCGTGAGGCCCCTGAGTCACACAGGAATTTAACTTCCCTCCCCTCCACCAGAAGTGTAACTTCCAGTTTTGTGTCTGCTAAATAGAGCTCTAGGATCAATAATGCCAAGTCTAAAATTTCACTTTCTTCACCATCGGTGATTTCTTGTACTTCCTCGATTTCTTCTATCACATTCTCTACTCCCTCTATCACATTTGCGTTTGTCTTTTCTCGGTTACTCCCTTCTAGGGATTCTTGACTATCATATAGTCAGTCCTCACCCTCCTTATCTTCCATGGCTACCTTTTTGTTTTGCCTGCAATCCCTTGCCAAATGTCCCTTTTTTCTCCATTTAAAACATTCACCCCTTTTCTTTCTCTCTTCAAACTCCTCTGATCGCTTATCAGATTGTTTGTTTCCCTGGGCATTTTTCTTGCCCTTCTTCCCAGACTGTACTACAAAGACTTCTGCTCCATCTTCTACTGCAAATACTTGGGTTTTCTTTTTCTTTTTGCTATTAAAATGCCTTTCGGCATGTCTCGCATATTCAAGTAATGACTGTAATCTACTTGTACGGTGATCTACCATGTGCTTTGTAATAAAACTACTTATGGGTGCAATACTACCCTTCAAAAATGCATTCTTTAGTTGTTGCTCATATAGGGAATCATGTGTTTGGTCTTCAGGTACCTGCATTCCACAATGGTTATTAAAACACTCTAATAATCTAGCATAATATCTATCAACAGTTTCACCTTCCTGTTGGATGCATTGATTAATGCAAGTCCAGTCAGCTCTAGGCTTCCATTTCTCAGAGATTCGGTCCATCAGACCTTTCACTCTGTTATCCAGTTCTGCGTTGCTATGTGGGAGTGGCTTATGTTCTGCGTCAGGGGGATTCCAGTTGCCACTGATCATGCGCCAATCAGGACCTACGATTTGTCTGACTACTTTCTCTACTTCTTCTCCATTTAAATGGTAACTTAACCTCATGCCCTGTAAGTCTTCTAGGAATTTTCTAAAATTAACTTTCGGATGGGGAATTCCCTCTGTGGTTTCCGGATGTCTTCCGGTGTCCACGGTCGATACACTAGAAGAGTTGGGTCCTGTCCTGCCTGTGGATTTGGTACTTCTATGAGTGGACATATCTCTTCTTCACTCATAGCTCGTGAATTTTTATTTATTTCATATAATTCAATATCCCCTCTTAAGTTACGTGTTCAAGACCTAGTCTCAACAGGATCTCTGACAAACGGTTTTGATTTTGCAGGGACAGTTGGGTATAGCAGAGGTGGATCAGCTTGTCCACTCACTTCATATTCTGGTAAGGGAAGTGGAGGGGCTGATGCTATTACTAGGCTATTGTCTTCTTTGCCTAAAAACATTGCTTTTGAATTTTTAATCTTTTGTTCCCTGCTGTTTGCTTCTTCAAGCCACCTGTGTGCCTGGGGAATGCCTAATTGGCGTTGCTTTTTCACCTGACCTTTTGCGTCTGTTTTAAGTTGTTTGACAAGTTTGATGAGTGAAGGTTTGTCTAATTTGCCATCAAATTTGTATTTATTAACCCATTTTGTATAGTACCTAACGTTATCGGCACGTTGTAATTGCATATATTTCGCATCTTCGGTTAATGGCGGATCTCGGGATCTTTTTGTGCACTTATTTCCTATGTTGTCTTAACTTAGTTAGAAATTGTTACGTAACCCTTCTTATCACGTGGTACCACGATTTCTTTTTTCACAGTTTCTAGAATAACTGCCTACATATCCTGTTTCCCTGATCTATGACAAGACAGCAATCTTTTTTGTCCCTGATTTATACAAAAAATCTCCCTGACAAAAACAAATACTGTAACAAGTCCCTGATCTGAAACAGAGATAAGGTAAATTCCTCCTTACCTGAGCCTCCGTGATTGACCGTCTCACTGATGGAATTGTTGACTCGTCCTCCAATCGCAGATCAGAAACAGTGGCTGGCCTCCTTTGAACGATAATTCAGTCGGAGGTCTTTCAGAGCAGAAGAACTGATGTGGCCTCTTCCCCGTATGGTTTCTTGCCACCGGGCCCATCTGACCTGAGCTAGAGCGAGAGTTTGGGGTTTAATACTGAGAGTTCCGGTAGAAAAGTGCTGTGGCTTTCTTGCATCATAGAGGGAGTTTTATAGCTAGCTAATATATGGTACAGGACTTTTTTGATGGTTATTTGAACATGAAGAAGTGCATCATGTTGCTTTACCAGCCTTAATGTGACTCTCTTCTTGATGTAGATTGAGACACCTCCATCTTTTCTCCTCCTGTGCAATAGCTGGTCTACAAATCTGGAAGGCATTATAGCCCTACACAGAGTGTTCTCTGCTATTTTAAGCCATGCCTCAGTCACTACACGGACTTCATTGTCCTCCAGGATGAGAACGGCTGTAGGAAGTTGTCAAAGGAAAAATATACTTCAAAAAGATCAATACACGGCAGGTTCAGGTTAAGGCACTTTAATCTTGCAGCAAGGAGACAAAAACGTGCTAATACAGAGTTTGTCTAATTAAAATCAGGAAGTAACATCATCTTTATACATTTTCTAACAAGGCATTGCCTACCAAGCTAACGTAACAGATCACAAGTTCTAACATCATTACTTCATAGCAGCTGTTTGTCCATGATTCTCTGCTTGCACTATCAATTTTATGAAAAACTTCCTAAGAAAAAACAATGTGGCCTTGGTGACCACCGGTTAGATACAACTTCCCACTATGTTATGTTACCATTCAAGGTACTATAGCTAATTCGAGCACAAAGCAAGTACAGATTCTTCAAGCAGTCTTTTGTCTGATGTATCTCTTCTTTTCCGCAGCTGTGCATGTTCTCATAATACGAACAGAGCTGATTGTTCATATTCAATCACATTATAGAAAACAGTATTGTTCTATTTATTCACTATTCATTCATTTTCCTGACCTAGCAGATAATCACCTGCTTCTCAGTACATTTCCAAAAGGCATAACATGAATTTTGCTGTGCTAGCAAATACTAGGTCAGGGTGCATCTTGCAATTTCAGAAAGCATACTGCAGTTTGAAAAAGCATCTTATAATTTCATACAGAATTAAGCTGTACATAAAATAGAATGAAATGTGTTAACTTTTTTAGCTTCTAATAAGCACTAAACATATATATTATTACATATTTCTCTGACAGAAGTGGAATTTCTTATTTAGGCACCTAGCATTGATCAGTAACACCTTCATATTTTCCTTTCCTTGATTTGCTAAGTTTATTAGGTTGGCATTGTCTAGAAAAAGCATTATGGGGAGTTGGACATTGTCTTCACCAACAACTGAAATCCTTTAAGGGGCAGATGCAGGCCATCTCTAGACCTGTAGTCTGACATTACCAGGGAGGGCACTACACTACTGGGGTACAGCCTTCTCCCATGTTTGTGTACCTGATTGTTCTGTTTGACTTTTCTTGAAGTGACTGTAGAGTTGACATAGACTGAGACACCTCCACTTTTGGTCCCTGCCTGTCTGGTATCTGGCCTGGATCTGTATAAGGCATTGTTGCCCTGCACTACTAGGGTGCTGTCCACAGCTTTAAACTATGTCTCAGTAACTGCACATCTGTCTACATTCTTTAGGGGAGGACATCCTGGAGGTATTGAAATTTCTTATTTAGACTCTTGACAATGAGAAGTAACACCTTTAGATTCCCTTGAGTTGGTTTTGCTTTTTCGGAACACTTGTTAATTTGGCATTGCTTAAAGAACGCACTATGGTGGAGGACAATGTTTTAGCCAATATTCAAAAGCCTAGAGTGAACAGATGCAAGCCATCCTTGGCACAGCAGCCTGTTTCCTTGACCATATCCTCCCATGCTGACAAATATTGTGCGCCTGTGGAATGACACCAGAAACTAAACCAGTTATTGAAGTTAGACATGTTTTGTCATATTGCAGTATCAGCAGAATGCTGCTCCATGCTGGGAACACACCAGCCTGAGACACATAGTCTGAGAGCTCCATAATGTCTCTCTTCATGCAGTGCAGGGAGGAAAGTATGAGGTCATCTGCACCCACACAAACTATAACTAAGTCATACTGCCTGCAAGGAGGTAAGTATGCGGTCATGTGCACCCACACAAACTATAACTAAGTCATACTGCCTGCAGGGAGGAAATTATGAGGTCATGTGCACCCACACAAACTATAACTAAGTCATACTTCCTGCAGGGAGGTAAGTATGAGGTCATGTGCACCCACACAAACTATAACTAAGTCATACTGCCTGCAGGGAGGTAGGTATGAGGTTGTGTGCACCCACACAAACTATAACTAAGTCATACTGCCTGCAGGGAGGTAAGTATGAGGTTGTCTGCACCCAGCATGTTTGTGAACTGGAGTTCTGAAAACCAAAACTCCCCAACAAGCTAATCAAAATACATAGCTTTATTGCTCAAACCGGTTTCGGCAGAAAATGCCTTCATCAGTGAAAGATAATCAATGTTACAAAGCCAAAAAGTACATAAATATTTATATGCATCCCCAACCAACAGGAAACATGGTATGTTCCCGCTCCTGAATGCTAATTACATATACATAAAGTGACAAGATGATATAGAGTTACACAAAACTATAGTAAGGGTCTAGTGAAAAACATTTCTGAAAATAATGTATAATCATGTATATCGGAGAATATACATAAAAAACTGAAAATAGAATCAGAGAGTAAGCAAGGATGATAATTATATACACATAGGTAATGGGATAGTGCATGAACATGAAATTAATAATATGCCATAACAAATAATGGAGAAATCAGGATCCAAATAAGGATCATGAAAATTAAATCTGTTACAGTACAGATGTCAACTCAATTAGTATAGAAAAATGTACATCATATAATGAGAAAATATTGGTACAGAAATGACATGGAAAAATAATAAGCATGTATAGGTTTCAATAGTCAAAAGATATAAAGAAACCAATTTCCTACTATGTTGAATAATAAAAAAAGGGAAGATATTGACATATCAAAGAACAAGCCGAAGGATTGTATAACAAAATGCCAAATAACTAACCACATGATAGTATAAACAAACATGGTATTCAATAGTAATAATTGTATAAAAAAAGTTGTATAAACCATAAGTGTAAAGAAACATACTAAAATAGTGGCTACAGATCAAACCATTGACAAATACAATAGTGTGAACATTTTATATGACTATTATTCCATGGTTAAGACAAAGCTAAACGTAGTAATACTACCTAGTAAACATCATAGGTAAGGTACGACATAGATTCATCATATAAGTGTGTGGTTACAAATGGTCATTCAAATCTGGTGGAAATAATGCCCCCAGTGTGATGATCCAATATTTTTCTTTATGATTGAGAATACTATGCCATCCTTGTGAGTTGCTTCTGTCACCAATAATTTTGTCAATGATCATAAAAGTAAATTGAGCATTTTGATGTTTTAATGTATGTCTGTATAGGGCATTAGTTTCTTTTTTATTTTTGATGTCACTTCTATGTTCATTCATACAGGTTCTAAGTGACCTGGAGGTTTGGCCTACATAAAAGGCCGAACATTGGCAAGTAGCCAAATAAACCACCCAGCTGCTGCTGCAATTTCCAAAGATTTTATATTCGCACACTCTACTAGTGTTCTGGCTGGTAAATTGTTTAAATTTACTAACTTGTTTGCAAGAACCACAATGACCACAGGGGAATGTGCCCAACAGTTCATCCCCAGACATGGTCATTTGTTTGTGTATGGCTCCGCCACTTTCCTTATGTTTGAAGTGAGAAAACAAAGAACCTAATGTTTTACCTCTCCTATATGTAAAATGACACTGTGATCCCAAAAGTGATCTGAGCTGGTCATTAGCCAAAAGAATGTTCCAATGTGTATTGATAATGCCCCTGATGGCATTGTGATTTCTACCATAGGTGGTGACAAACCTGATGGTAGATTTAGAAGAATCGATGTTATGTGTTTTGTATTGTAATAATGTATCCCTGTCAATGTTAGTAGACCATTCCCATGCCCTAGCAACGTCCTGTTGTTTGTAACCTCTATTTGCAAATCTGTGATACAGATCTAAACTGGCTCGTTCATAGTCAAATTTTCCCAGGTCTCATTGACCCCTAGGGGGACAGCAGTCATTAATAATCCCCCGTATGCTGTTGGTATAGCTGTGCAAATCCAGCAATTTGAGACATTAAAAGTTTCAGCATACACATATTTAATTGCTTGGTAAGTGTTAAAGTTTGGGTGCCAGTCTATGAGTAACGCATCACGTTTGTTCAGTTCAACTCGTGTGGATGAAAAAAAGGAAAGGCCACAGGAAAAAGATCATTGTTACCAGTATAGCTAACAGGATGATCATGCAATTTTCTGAGGTTGTTCTGCATCCCTGTTTGCTCTATACCTGGTCATTTTGTTCTCGTTGTATAACAGTAACAAGGTTTTTGTCCAGTTCAAAGTTCTTGACCAGTTTGCAGTGTGTCAGATGAATCCAGGACACACGTTCAGCTATCTTGACCGCAGTGGGTGTTGCCAGCAAAACTTGGAATGGTCCCTCCCACTTCGGAGAACTCCACTTTCTCTTCTTCACGACCTTCATCCAGATCCACGACCCTGGTTGTACTACTGCTTCTGATGGTCTGGTCTGTTCTTTATCTGAAACAGAATTTAACTGCAGAAGTTGTTTGTTATTCAGAAGTCTCCTCATATACTCTGCAAGTAAACTGTCAGCCTCCTGGTCTGCAGGCATGAGAGGTTTCCACTGAGGTACATAATATACAGTATTTCAAAAGGAGTTAACCCCTTTGCATTTGGAATAGTTCTCATGCTCAACAATGCCAGAGGCAGACAGTGCACCCAGTTCTTCTGTGTCTCACTAATCAATTTCCTAAGCTTACTTTTCAGAACCCCATTATGCCTCTCTACTAATCCTGCAGATTGGGGGTGGTATGCACAATGGTTTTTCAAGGAAATTCCGAAATAACGGCTCAACTGTTGTATGGTTTGATTTACAAAATGTGTATCATTGTCACTATAGATCTTTTCTGGTATGCCAAATCTAGGAATAATTTCTTTAACAAGGAATTTTGCAACAGTAGCTGCATCTGGATTTTTGGTCGGAAAAGCTTCCACCCATTTGGAAAACATATCTATAATGACAAGACAGTACTTTTTATTTTCGCATTTGTTTAGTTCTATAAAATCCATACAGATAGTATGGAATGGATACGGTGGTGTAGGGAAACTCCCTTGCTTAGGCTTCAGTGCCCCCTGTGCATGATGCCTGTTACAAACATGGCATGCTGCACAAAAATGTTTTGTGTAGTTTGTAAATCCATACGTTGTAAACACTCGATTCACTAACTGTACCATCCCCCCTGTTGAGACATGGCACTGCCCATGGCTCAACAAAGCTGCATATCTAAACAAGTTAAACAGAAACATTGTTTTTTTCTCTTTGGAGATGTACAGCCCTTTCTCAAGAATTGCTCCTCGTTTTATCCATTTCTGTTTTTCTACATTTGTAGTAAGTGTTTGCATCATTTTTAACATTTCTAAATCTAAAATCTCAGAAGGTTGTAATTCCTCACTCAAAAGAAATACTTCTGAAGCTGAAGCTGCCTGTTTTGCAGCTGTATCAGCTCTCGCATTACCTTTTGAAATCCTATCCTGTTGCTTGGTATGAGCTACGCATTTACAAATAGCTACTTTCTGAGGTAACTGAATAGATTCTAACAAATCTAAAAAAAATTGCACATGATTAATCGGTTTACAAGTAGATGTTATCATTCCTCTATTTTTCCACTGCTGCGCAAAAACATGTACAGTAGAAAAAGCATACTGGCTGTCAGTAAAAATGTTCACACATTTACCCTTTGCCAAAGTACATGCCCTTGTTAAAGCAATCAATTCTGCTGCTTGTGCAGATAAGTTGTGTGGTAAAGACTTTGCTTCTAAAATCTCAGTATCAGAAACTACTGCATACCCTACTAGATTCTGTCCTGTAGGACCCTTTTTGCATGAGCCATCCACATAGTATGTCACCTCAGCATCAACCAAGGGAATATCCATGAGATCTTTTCTAGGCAGTGTCTTTTGCTCAATCTCCTGCAGGCAGCAGTGTGGTTTGCCATCTGCAGGGGTTGGGAGCAAGGTTGACGGATTCAAAGTTGTGCATTATTCAATTGTCATATGAGGTTGGCTCACCAGTATAGTCATACAGGAAAGATGTCTAGCAGGAGAAAGATATGCTACTTTTTCTTGCAGTAAAATAATCACGACTGCATGAGGCACTCTCAGTGTGAGAGGGTGGAATAACACTACTGAGGCTGAAGCCTGTACTGCCATTGCAGCTGCGACTACTGCTTGTACACAGTGGGGCAAGGATCGCGCCACTGGATCTAGCTGTGATGAATAGTAAGCTATGGGGCATTGCTTGTCCCCATGTTGCTGTGTTAACACTGATGTCATATAGCCTTGCTTACAATCTACAGTCTGGAAAAATCGTTTATGATAGTTCGGTAATCCTAAAACTAATGAGGATGCTTTCAGTTGTTTCAATTTGCAGAAAGCTGATTCTACTTCTGGTGTCCATTGTAATGAATCTTGTGCTGCCATAGGTTTCTTGTATATTAAGTTGGTCAGTGGAGCAGACTCCAAGGCATAGTTTGGAATCCAACTCCGACAAAAAATTAGTCGTACCTAGGAAGGACATCATTTCCTTCTTTGTAGTCGGTTTGGGTGCTTGTAATATTGCTATTTTCCTCTCTTCTTCTAATATTCTGCCTTCTTTGGATATTACATATCCCAGGTATTTAACCTGCTTTTTCCAAAGCTGCAGTTTGTTTTTGTTTACTTTGTGTCCTTGAGTGGCTAGAAATTGTAATAATGCTATGGTATCTTCTCTGCATTCTTGCTGGGTGGGGGCTGCCAGCAGAATGTCATCTACATAAAGTAAAATCTGGCTGCCTTTTGGTGGGATAAATCCTGCCAAATTACTTGCCATTTCCTGTGCGAATATTGTTGGGCTCTCACAATATCCCTGTGGTAGTTGCGTGTATGTATACCTTTTTTCCTGAAATGTAAATGCAAGCCAATGTTGGCTGTCAGGGTGTATCGGTATTGAGAAAAACGCATTGCTAATATCTACCACAGAAAAATACTTTTGTTGAGGTTTCAAATCATTTAATAAAGTTTGTGGATCTGGCACCATAGGTGCTCTAGGTAAAACTGCATCATTTACAGCTTGTAGATCTTGGACCATACGCCATTCTCCAGTTGCTTTCCTAACAGGAAATAAGGGTGTGTTACATGGCGAATCAGGAGATTCTATCAATACTCCTTCCTTAAGTAAGGCTGCTATTATAGGTTTGATTCCTACTTCTGCATCCTTTCTTAAGGGATACTGTCTCTTTTGAGGTCTAAATGCTGATTTTGGCGTGATAGTAACTGGTCCTGCTGTACGAATAAGTCCTACATCTGATTTTCCCGTTGACCAGGGAGTCTCTGGTATGCCTCGTAAGGCTTTTTCTTCTTCCTCTAGTAAGAGTGCTCCTCAGCTGTCCTCACTTGCCTGCAAGTGCACAGCTGGGTGTGTCTGTGTTATCCACTTCAACTTCTGCTTTTGTACTCCCTGTTCTGAAAGTTCTAATTCTGTCTGTTTTTCCCACCTTGTGACTTTTTCTCCTAGGTCTGCCCATTTCACATTCTTGTCTTTAGTTAAACTAACATGTGGTAGTCGATTGGATTTATAAAGTGCTAGGAATTCCTGGGGCAATGAACAGCTAACTACACTGTTCCCTATTGTGTCTCAGTACAGATTACGTAATACTAATCTGTTAGCATGGTTTCTAAACAGTTCTTGCTCATATTCTTTATCAGGTCCTGGTGTGCTAAAGTAATATAGAGTACAATGCAACAAATGCTGTTTATCAGTGTCAAGGGAGGGAGACTTACTGATGGCTACGTTCATCAGTTCTTCAGTTGCTGCCCCTGGACCAGTCGTAACCAAGTCCTGGTTGTACCAATAAAATGTTTCACCCTCCGGTCTCACCACAAAAGTATCCATTTGTCGCTATGCTTCCATACCCTACATGGTTGGAACTACGGCTATGCCAAATATCTGCATAAGATCTCTGCCCAAAAGGTTTACTGGGCATTTTGCAGAAATGACAATTTTGCTTTTCTGGGTCATCCCTGAAACAGGGTCAGTTATTGCTATGTTATGGAAGAGTGGCTCCCGATACTGCTGTCCATTTGCTGCTTTCACTAATATGTAATCAAGTGATTCTGAATTTTCTGGTAGTCTGGAAGGATGTATCAGGGTCCGTGAAGCCCCTGAGTCACACAGGAATTTAACTTCCCTCCCCTCCACCAGAAGTGTAACTTCCGGTTTTGTGTCTGCTAAATAGAGCTCTAGGCTCAATAATGCCAAGTCTAAAATTTCACTTTCTTCACCATCGGTGATTTCTTGTACTTCCTTGATTTCTTCTATCACATTCTCTACTCCCTCTATCACATTTGCATTTGTCTTTTCTTGGTTATTCCCTTCTAGTGATTCTTGACTATCATATAGTCAGTCCTCACCCCCCTTATCTTCCATGGCTACCTTTTTGGTTTGCCTGAAATCCCTTGCCAAATGTCCATTTTTTCCACATTTAAAACATTCACCCCTTTTCTTTCTCTCTTCAAACTCCCCTGATCGCTTATCAGATCGTTTGTTTCCCTGGGCATTTTTCTTGCCCTTCTTCCTGGACTGTACTACAAAGACTTCTGCTCCGTCTTCTACTGCAAATACTTGGGTTTTCTTTTTCTTTTTGCTATTAAAATGCCTTTCGGCATGTCTCGCATATTCAAGTAATGACTGTAATCTACTTGTACGGTGATCTACCATGTGCTTTGTAATAAAACTACTTATGGGTGCAATACTACCCTTCAAAAATGCATTCTTTAGCTGTTGCTCATATGGGGAATCATGTGTTTGGTCTTCAGGTACCTGCATTCCACAATGGTTATTAAAACACTCTAATAATCTAGCATAATATCTATCAACGGTTTCACCTTCCTGTTGGATGCATTGATTAATACAAGTCCAGTCAGCTCTAGGCTTCCATTTCTCAGAGATTCGGTCCATCAGACCTTTCACTCTGTTATCCAGTTCTGCGTTGCTATGTGGGAGTGGCTTATGTTCTGCGTCACGGGGATTCCAGTTGCCACTGATCATGTGCCAATCTGGACCTACGATTTGTCTGAATACTTTCTCTACTTCTTCTCCATTTAAATGGTAACTTAACCTCATGCCCTGTAAGTCTTCTAGGAATTTTCTAAAATTAACTTTCGGATGGGGAATTCCCTCTGTGGTTTCCGGATGTCTTCCGGTGTCCACGGTCTATACACTAGAAGAGTTGGGTCCTGTCCTGCCTGTCCTGCCTTTGGATTTGGTACTTCTATGAGTGGACATATCTCTTCTTCACTCATAGCTCGTGAATTTTTATTTATTTCATATAATTCAATATCCCCTCTTAAGTTACGTGTTAGAGACCTTGTCTCAACAGGATCTCTGACAAACGGTTTTGATTTCGCAGGGACAGTTGGGTATAGCAGAGGTGGATCAGCTTGTCCACTCGCTTCATATTCTGGTAAGGGAAGTGGAGGGGGCGGAGGGGCCGATGCTATTACTAGGTTATTGTCTTCTTTGTCTAAAAACATTGCTTTTGAATTTTTAATCTTTTGTTCCCTGCAGTTTGCTTCCTCAAGCCACCTGTGTGCCTGGGGAATGCCTAATTGACGTTGCTTTTTCACCTGACCTTTTGCGTCTGTTTTAAGTTGTTTGACAAGTTTGATAAGTGAAGGTTTGTCTAATTTGCCATCAAATTTGTATTTATTAACCCATTTTGTATAGTACCTAACGTTATCGGCACGTTGTAATTGCATATATTTCGCGTCTTCGGTTAATGGCGGATCTTGGGATCTTTTTGTGCACTTATTTCCCATGTTGTCTTAACTTAGTTAGAAATTGTTACGTAACCCTTCTTATCACGTGGTACCATGATTTCTTTTTTCACAGTTCATCTAGAATAACTGTCTACCTATCCTGTTTCCCTGATCTATGACAAGACAGCAATCTTTTTTGTCCCTGATTTATACAAAAAATCTCCCTGACAAAAACAAATACTGTAACAAGTCCCTGATCTGAAACAGAGATAAGGTAAATTCCTCCTTACCTGAGCCTCCGTGATTGACCGTCTCACTGATGGAACCGTTGACTTGTCCTCCAATCGCAGATCAGAAACAGTGGCTGGCCTCTTTTGAACGACAATTCAGTCAGAGGTCTTTCAGAGCAGAAGAACCGATGTGGCCTCTTCCCCGTACAGTTTCATGCCACCGGGCCCATCTGACCTGAGCTAGAGCAAGAGTTTCCGGTCCGAAGGACCAATCTGTCAAAGGAAAAATAAACTTCAAAAAGATCAATACACGGCAGGTTCAGGTTAAGGCACTTTAATCTTGCAGCAAGGAGACAAAAACGTGCTAATACAGAGTTTGTCTAATTAAAATCAGGAAGTAAGATCATCTTTATACATTTTCTAACAAGACATTGCCTACCAAGCTGACGTAACAGATCACAAGTTCTAACATCGTTACTTCATAGCAGCTATTTGTCCATGATTTTCTGCTTGCACCACCCTACTTTATGCCTCTCCAGTATATACCAACCTAAGGCAATGTGATCTAAACAACTTCCTAAGAAAAACAATGTGGCCTTGGTGACCACCGGTTAGATACAACTTCCCACTATGTTATGTTTCCATTCAAGGTACTATAGCTAATTCGAGCACAAAGCAAGTACAGATTCTTCAAGCAGTCTTTTGTCTGATGTATCTCTTCTTTTCCGCAGCTGTACATGTTCTCATAACACGAACAGAGCTGATTGTTCATATTCAATCACATTATAGAAAACAGTATTGTTATATTTATTCACTATTCATTCATTTTCCTGACCTAGCAGATAATCACCTGCTTCTCAGTACATTTCCAAAAGGCATAACATGAATTTTGCTGTGCTAGCAAATACTAGGTCAGGGTGCATCTTGCAATTTCAGTTTTAATACTACCTTCCTGAACATCCTTAATTACCATGCCCCCATAAGATTTTCCAGAATCAAAGCACAACCCTCCCCATGGCTACAGAAAACCACTAAGTCAGAAATGAAAAACAGGGATAAAGCCTGGGAGCACTGATGCAAAACCAAAACCCCTGCAGCTAGACAGAAATTCCTAGAACTACGCAATAGAGTCAAACAGCTAATAAAACGGGACAAATTCCAATACTACCAGTCTGCCCTAGACTCCTCACAACACAGCCCCAAACAATTCTGGTCCTCCATAAACTCCATCCTCCACCCAGGTAAAGTCAGTACCCCTCTTCCTAACATCCCTCACTCCTCAGAAAATATTGCTACCTCATTCAACACACACTTGACCCAAACCATACTATCACTAGCTAAACAACACAACCCCCCTCCCCTCCAACCCACACCTTCAACTAGTAATCTCCCCACTGCCTTCTCTTTTTCTCCTGTACCTACCCCCAACATAAAAAAACTCTTAACTAAACTTAAACCCACCAAATTAGCAGCAGGCAACCTCCCAAGTGAATACCTACAAATCGCAGCTGATGCTCTGGCCTACCCAGTATCCATCTTGATTAACCGATCTCTGTCAGAAAGTTACGTTCCCACATTGTGGAAAGTCTCACATATAATTCCCCTCCACAAAGGCAGACCCTCTGCAGAACTAACCAATTACCGCCCCATAGCTATTCTCTCTCCACTCTCCAAAACACTAGAGAGATGCATACACTCTCAGGTCTCACACTACCTCCTTACTAACAACCTCCTTTCCAGTACTCAGCATGGTTTCCGACCAAACCATAGCACCACCACTGCCTTACTCTCCTTTACAAACACTATCCTTCAGCATAAAAACAATGGCTATCTCTCCTCTGCTACTTTCCTAGACCTATCTAAAGCATTTGACATGGTCCCACACAAACAACTTATCTCTGTCCTCAATAACCTATCCTTCTCACAATCAGTCACCAACTGGTTTCAGAGTTACCTGTCTGACCGCCAACAATCCATTGTATGGCAGAATGACATATCTCCCCAACTACCTACACCAATAATCTAGCCTATGCCACCAAACATGGCACTCTCATCCAATACGCAGATGACTCTACCAACATCTGCTCAGCCCAGTCCCTACCCAAACTGCAAAAAGTCACACAGGAAGCCTTTTCCTCTGTTGAAACATGGTTATCCGATGCCCAATTAATACTCAACCCAAACAAAACTAAACTACTCATCTTCCAACCCACCAAACATACTCAAAACAACTCTCACTTTAACATCACAGCAAAAGACAACACCACTATATACCCAACTGAACACACCAAGTTGCTAGGAGTGGAAATAGACAATAAACTAAAATTTGACATTCACATATCCATGACCATAAAAAAAGTCCACAAAAAACTAGGAGCATTATACAGAAATAAACAATTTCTCACCAAAGCAGCAAAGATTTCAATAGCAAATTCCCACCTTATCTCCACCCTACTTTATGCCTCTCCAGTATATACCAACCTAAGGCAATGTGATCTAAACAAGCTAGAGACCTGCTACAACAAAATCGCAAAATTTGCCACAGGGGCATCCTACCATAGTCACCACTGTCTCTCACTTGCTGAACTGGGCTGGCTTGAACTCACTCACCTCCTTCAGTGGTATCAACTCTCACTCGCCCACAAACTAGTAAACCATCCACTAAATGTCCCATCCCTCCAGAATCTACTCCAACCCTATCGCACCACCAGACCACTAAGATCCAGCAACAAAAATCACTTGCAGATCACTAAAGCCAATAACTCTGCTGGTGAAGCACTATTCTCTTGCGCCATAGCCAAATTATGGAACTCACTCCCACCCACAACTACCTCCGTACCATCATGCGCCAACTTCAAAACTTTATTAAAAGCGCACCTAAAAACATGCTGGCTATGCCCTTGCAACTCCCACTCTAATATCATCCACCCCATCCAACTACTACCTTTCTTTCACCTCCACTAACTACCTTGATGATAGCAAGCTCAGATGCTCATAAGCCTAGTACTTATTATACAGCAGGAACTTCTCATTGTTACATTTGTTAATGCCTGTTATGTACTTCACAGATAAAGATTCTAGTTCTCTACTGATGTACTATGTTCTTCATCTGTAAATATGTTGTAAGTAATTTCTGTGTTAAATTGTTAATCACTATGTAATCCAATGTAACTACTGTCTGTTTATTTTACTGTGGAGCTTTTCTCCCCGGGCCTCCGCTGAAAATGGACCCACGTCCAGTCGGACACTCCCGGTCAACAAATTTAAATAAATAAATAAATAAATAAATAAATAAATAAATAAATTTCAGAAAGCATACTGCAGTTTGAAAAAGCATCTTATAATTTCATACAGAATTAAGCTGTACATAAAATAGAATGAAATGTGTTAACTTTTTTAGCTTCTAATAAGCACTAAACATATATATTAATACATATTTCTCTGACAGAAGTGGAATTTCTTATTTAGGCACCTAGCATTGATCAGTAACACCTTCATATTTTCCTTTCCTTGATTTGTTAAGTTTATTAGGTTGGCATTGTCTAGAAAAGGCATTATGGGGAGTTAGACATTGTCTTCACCAACAACTGAAATCCTTTAAGGGGCAGATGCAGGCCATCTCTAGACCTGTAGTCTGACATTACCAGGGAGGGCACTACACTACTGGAGTACAGCATTCTCCCATATTTGTGAGTACCTCATTGTTCTGTTTGACTTTTCTTGAAGTGACTGTAGAGTTGACATAGACTGAGACACCTCCAACTTTGGTCCCTGCCTGTCTGGTATCTGGCCTGGATCTGTATAAGGCATTGTTGCCCTGCACTACTAGGGTGCTGTCCACAGCTTTAAACTATGTCTCAGTAACTGCACAACTGTTTACATTCTTTAGGGTGAGGACATCCTGGAGGTATTGAAATTTCTTATTTAGACTCTTGACAATGAGAAGTAACACCTTTAGATTCCCTTGAGTTGGTTTTGCTATTTCGGAACACTTGTCAATTTTGCATTGCTTAAAGAACGCACTATGGTGGAGGACAATGTTTTAGCCAATATTCAAAAGCCTAGAGTGAACAGATACAAGCCATCCTTGGCACAGCAGCCTGTTTTGTTGACCATATCCTCCCATGCTGACAAATATTGTGCGCCTGTGGAATGACACCAGAAACTAAACCAGTTATTGAAGTTAGACATGTTTTGTTCATATTGCAGTATCAGCAGAATGCTGCTCAGTGCTGGGAACACACCAGCCTGAGACACATAGTCTGAGAGCTCCATAATGTCTCTCTTCATGCAGTGCAGGGAGGAAAGTATGAGGTCATCTGCACCCACACAAACTATAACTAAGTCATACTGCCTGCAAGGAGGTAAATATGAGATCATGTGCACCCACACAAACTATAACTAAGTCATGCTGCCTGCAGGGAGGAAAGTATGAGGTCGTGTGCACCCACACAAACTATAACTAAGTCATACTGCCTGCATGGGGGTAAGTATGAGGTCATGTGCACCCACACAAACTATAACTAAGTCATACTGCTTGCAGGGAGGTAAGTATGAGGTCATCTGCATCCACACAAACTATAACTAAGTCATACTGCCTGCAGGGAGGTAAGTATGAGGTCATGTGCACCCACACAAACTATAACTAAGTCATACTGCCTGCAGGGAGGAAAGTATGAGGTCATCTGCACCCACACAAACTATAACTAAGTCATACTGCCTGCAGGGAGGTAAGTATGAGGTCATGTGCACCCACACAAACTATAACTAAGTCATACTGCCTGCAGGGAGGTAAGTATGAGGTCATGTGCACCCACACAAACTATAACTAAGTCATACTGCCTGCAGGGAGGTAAGTATGAGGTTGTGTGCACCCAGCATGTTTGTGAACTGGAGCTCTGAAAACCAAAACACCCCAACAAGCTAATCAAAATACATAGCTTTATTGCTCAAACTGGTTTCTGCAGAAAATGCCTTCATCAGTGAAAGATAATCAACGTTACAAAGCCAAAAAGTACATAAATACTTATATGTATTCCCAACCAATAGGAAACATGGTATGTTCCCGCTCCTGAATGCTAATTACATAGACATAAAGTGACAAGATGATATAGAGTTACACAAAACTATAGTAAGGGTCTAGTGAAAAACATTTCTGAAAATAATGTATAATCATGTATATTGGAGAATATACATAAAAAAACTGAAAATAAAATCAGAGAATAAGCAAGGATGATAATTATATACACATAGGTAATGGGATAGTGCATGAACATGAAATTAATAATATGCCATAACAAATAATGGAGAAATCAGGATCCAAATAAGGATCATGAAAATTAAATCTGTTACAGTACAGATGTCAACTCAATTAGTATAGAAAAATGTACATCATATAATGAGAAAATATTGGTACAGAAATGACATGGAAAAATAATAAGCATGTATAGGTTTCAATAGTCAAAAGATATAAAGAAACCAATTTCCTACTATGTTGAATAATAAAAAAAGGGAAGATATTGACATATCAAAGAACAAGCCGAAGGATTGTATAACAAAATGCCAAATAACTAACCACATGATAGTATAAACAAACATGGTATTCAATAGTAATAATTGTATTAAAAAAGTTGTATAAACCATAAGTGTAAAGAAACATACTAAAATAGTGGTTACAGATCAAACCATTGACAAATACAATAGTGTGAAAATTTTATATGACTATTATTCCATGGTTAAGACAAAGCTAAACGTAGTAATACTACCTAGTAAACATCATAGGTAAGGTACAACATAGATTCATCATATAAGATTGTGGTTACAAATGGTCATTCAAATCTGGTGGAAATAATGCCCCCAGTGTGATGATCCAATATTTTTCTTTATGATTGAGAATACTATGCCATCCTTGTGAGTTGCTTCTGTCACCAATAATTTTGTCAATGATCATAAAAGTAAATTGAGCATTTTGATGTTTTAATGTATGTCTGCATAGGGCATTAGTTTCTTTTTTTTTTTTTGATGTCACTTCTATGTTCATTCATACAGGTTCTAAGTGACCTGGAGGTTTGGCCTACATAAAAGGCTGAACATTGGCAAGTAGCCAAATAAACCACCCAGCTGCTGCTGCAATTTCCAAAGATTTTATATTCGCACACTCTACTAGTGTTCTGGCTGGTAAATTGTTTAAATTTACTAACTTGTTTGCAAGAACCACAATGACCACAGGGGAATGTGCCCAACAGTTCATCCCCAGACATGGTCATTTGTTTGTGTATGGCTCCCCCACTTTCCTTATGTTTGAAGTGGGAAAACAAAGAACCTAATGTTTTACCTCTCCTATATGTAAAATGACACTGTGATCCCAAAAGTGGTCTGAGCTGGTCATTAGCCAAAAGAATGTTCCAATGTGTATTGATAATGCCCCTGATGGCATTGTGATTTCTACCATAGGTGGTGACAAACCTGATGGTAGATTTAGAAGAATCGATGTTATGTGTTTTGTATTGTAATAATGTATCCCTGTCAATGTTAGTAGACCATTCCCATGCCCTAGCAACGTCCTGTTGTTTGTAACCTCTATTTGCAAATCTGTGATACAGATCTAAACTGGCTCGTTCATAGTCTAGTTGTGTTGAGCTTATGCGTTTAATACGCATGAATTGTGACTTAGGTATGTTGCGGATGGTGTGGCGTGGATGCATGCTGGAAGCATGCAATAAAGGGTTATATTGGGGGTATTTACGGTATGTCTTAGTATTAAGGGTGTGATCCCTGTTTCTGGAAACTGTAACATTCAAAAAATTGATGGTTTGTAAATTGTATGTAACCGTAAACTCAATTCCCCAAATATTGCCATTGTGGTATTCAACAAATTCATCCAAGTATGTGGCATCTGCCCGCCACACCATCCAACAATCATCTAAATATCTGCTCCATATATCAATTTCCACAAGATAGATGTTGTGTAGTGGATCATATATCATGCATTCTTCGACCTGTCTGCCTTATATTCCCCTGGGTTCAATACTTTGCTTATATGCATGACTGAACATGTATTGAACAAAAATGTTTTTTATTTCCAAGGGGAATGTTACTGGCAGCTCCAGGGTACGGCTATGGGAGCCTCTTTTGCGCCTATCTATGTGGATCTATTCATGGCTTTTTTCGAAGAATGCATGATATATGATCCACTACACAACATCTATCTTGTGGAAATTGATATATTGCGCAGATATTTAGATGATTGTTGGATGGTGTGGCGGGCAGATGCTACATACTTGGAGGAATTCATTGAATACCTCACTGGCAATATTTGGGGAATTGAGTTTACGGTTACATACAATTTACAAACCATCAATTTTTTGGATGTTACAGTTTCCAGAAACAGGGATCACACCCTTAATACTAAGACATACTGTAAATACCCCCAATATAACACTTTATTGCATGCTTCCAGCATGCATCCACGCCACACCGTCTGCAACATACCTATGTCACAATTCATGCGTATTAAACGCATGAGCTCAACACAACTAGACTATGAACGAGCCAGTTTAGATCTGTATCACAGATTTGCAAATAGAGGTTACAAACAACAGGATATTGCTAGGACATGGGAATAGTCCACTAACATTGACAGGGATACATTATTACTATACAAAACACATAACATCGATTCTTCTAAATTTAACATCAGGTCTGTCACCACCTATGGTAGAAATCACAATGCCATCAGGGGCATTATCAATACACATTGGAACATTCTTTTGGCTAATGACCAGCTCAGATCACTTTTGGGATCACAGTGTCATTTTACATATAGGAGAGGTAAAACATTAGGTTCTTTGTTTTCTCACTTCAAACATAAGGAAAGTGGGGGAGCCATACACAAACAAATGACCATGTCTGGGGATGAACTGTTGGGCACATTCCCCTGTGGTCATTGTGGTTCTTGCAAACAAGTTAGTAAATTTAAACAATTTACCAGCCAGAACACTAGTAGAGGTACGAATGTAAAATCTTTGGAAATTGCAGCAGCAGCTGGGTGGTTTATTTCGCTACTTGCCAATGTTCGGCCTTTTATGTAGGCCAAACCTCCAGGTCACTTAGAACCTATATGAATGAACATAGAAGTGACATAAAAATAAAAAAGAAACTAATGCCCTATACAGACATACATTAAAACATCAAAATGCTCAATTTACTTTTATGATCATTGACAAAATTATTGGTGACAGAAGCAACTCACAAGGATGGCATAGTATTCTCAATCATAAAGAAAAATATTGGATCATCACACTGGGGGTGTTATTTCCACCAGGTTTGAATGACCATTTGTAACCACAATCTTATATGAGGAATCTATGTCGTACCTTACCTATGATGTTTACTAGGTAGCATTACTACGTTTAGCTTTGTCTTAACCATGGAATAATAGTCATATAAAATTTTCACACTATTGTATTTGTCAATGGTTTGATCTGTAGCCACTATTTTAGTATGTTTCTTTACACTTATGGTTTATACAACTTTTTTTATACAATTATTACTATCGAATACCATGTTTGTTTATACTATCATGTGGTTAGTTATTTGGCATTTTGTTATACAATCCTTCGGCTTGTTCTTTGATATGTCAATATCTTCCCTTTTTTTATTATTCAACATAGTAGGAATTTGGTTTCTTTATATCTTTTGACTATTGAAACCTATACATGCTTATTATTTTTTCATGTCATTTCTGTACCAATATATTCTCATTATATGATGTACATTTTTCTATATTAATTGAGTTGACATCTGTACTGTAACAGATTTAATTTTCATGATCCTTATTTGGATCCTGATTTCTCCATTATTTGTTATGGCATATTATTAATTTCATGTTCATGCACTATCCCATTACCTATGTGTATATAATTATCATCCTTGCTTATTCTCTGATTCTATTTTCAGTTTTTTATGTATATTCTCCGATATACATGATTATACATTATTTTCGAAATGTTTTTCATTAGACCCTTACTATAGTTTTGTGCAACTCTATATCATCTTGTCACTTTATGTATATGTAATTAGCATTCAGGAGCGGGAACATACCATGTTTCCTATTGGTTGGGGATGCATATAAATATTTATGTACTTTTTAGCTTTGTAACGTTGATTATCTTTCACTGATGAAGGCATTTTCTGCCGAAACCAGTTTGAGCAATAAAGCTATGTATTTTGATTAGCTTGTTGGGGTGTTTTGGTTTTCAGAGCTCCAGTTCACAAACATGCTGGCCAACAGTTGATTCATTGGTATTTTCGGGCCATGCAGATCCTACGTGCACAGCACATTGTTCAGTCGTGTGCACCCACACAAACTATAACTAAGTCATACTGCCTGCAGGGAGGTAAGTATGAGGTCATGTGCACCCACACAAACTATAACTAAGTCATACTGCCTGCAGGGAGGTAAGTATGAGGTCATGTGCACCCACACAAACTATAACTAAGTCATACTGCCTGCAGGGAGGTAAGTATGAGGCCATCTGCACCCACACAAACTATAACTAAGTCATACTGCCTGCAGGGAGGTAAGTATGAGGTCATGTGCACCCACACAAACTATAACTAAGTCATTCTGCTACTTGCGGTCTAATGACTTGAGAACATGAGTGATTTGGTGGATCCTGGCCCCTAATAGACAACTGGCCATGATTTTCTTCTTATTCATCCTGGTGATCAGAATGTTTGAATGTCTCACAATGGGGTCTCCTATGATTAAAATATTAAGCAGTGAGTGGCTGTGTATGTTGCACTGGTGGTGATGATTTGGTGTAGTGTATTTCAGATTGCTGAGAATTCTTTGTGTAGCAAAATGTATAAGTCTTTGGATTTAGGAAGGTTACTTTTAAGTACTTTAGCATATGTTGGTCTATATGTTGGGTCAGTACTATGACTGTTTTGTGTAATGCTTACATTACAAACGACCCAATTGTTATTTTGGATCTATATTAGTTCGCCAAACTGGTATTCCGACAAACACCTATTCATTGACCCATAATCAGCAAAAATTGCATCAGCAATTTGCTGAATTTACCAAGGGCAACAATATAGTTGCTTGAAGCACAACAGATCAACTTTTAATTGACTTGAACCCACCTAAGTAGGGGGCTTCACCCTCCACACCCCCCAACTATATATACCATCTCCGAGATTACACTACTGTGGAGAGGGCAAAGTTCTGTAGCCATCTGTTATGCTTCGGGCAACTATTTCATTGGCCCTGATGAATTCAGCGAATTGCTGAAGCTATTTTCACTGATTACGGGTCGCTGAATAGGTGTTTGCTGGAATACCATTTTGGTGACCTAATATAGACCCATTATTTTGAGTGCTTTTGTGTGAAAGTCTTGCTCCAGACACACTGTATAATTATATTTCTCACATACTGTATCCATTTCTCTAAAGGTTACTTGGTGGTCAGTGAATATGAGTCAATTCCTACATTCTCTCAGGATGCCTATATTTACCAAGCTAGTGGCAGAGAAATTAGGAAAGTGCTCGTCCAAGGTGTAAGGTCTGTTTTAAGTGAACTATAAAGGGGTGGAACAGCAGGCTAACTTGGATATCTTGAGGATAGAAACTACAACTAGGTTATGCATAAATAAATTTATACAACTTTTCTCATGTACATATGTACTGAATTGGTGATACAGCACTGAATTGAGTGAGTAGGAATTAATATGTTCCACTGAAAATGCTCTGTAGTAGTTGGTCATTTTAGTAGTGAATATTTGGTTACAGTAATATGGAAAAACTGCACAGTGAATGCACGCCTTTTCATTTTGTAGGAAGTAACACTACATTTGACATGGAAACTCTGTGAGGTAGATTTGGGGTTATACTGGAAGACAGGTTAGTATCTCACTACCACTCTGCTGTCTAAAGATTATTAGGGATACTTACCCAAGTGACGATGACATATGCCAACATTTTAATCCAGGATATATCATACCGCCACACCTGTGATTTACCTATTGTCATAGCTATTTGATGAACGGAAGTAAAATATTTTTAGATAAGCAATAGCTGAGATGACAAATGCGTTTGTTAAATGCCATGTTTACTTGTACATTAGATAATTGCTGATAAAAATACTCTGTACATTTTATGAAACAGTACTTGTTTACTGAATTGGAAAACTATATTGGGGAACCAGGATTTGTTGGCAGTAGGTGGAGGGTAAAGCCAAAGTTTGCTTTTAAGAAGATTATAACATTAAAAGGTCTTGTGGGACATATGAATACATTTGTCCCCCTACAGGTGACAAGTAAGACTTATAGAACCTAAGAATCAGGGAGGGGGGACAGTGAGAGGCATCATTCTCCATCTACAGTATATGTAGATTCATGTATGAAGGTTTATATGTCAATACTGGGGGATTTGAGAGATCTACACCTGAAAATCTAAAGGGTTAATACATGTTGCATTATGTTCTATCTGTGAATGTGCTTTTATGTAGAGATGACAAGTACAACTCTAAGTGAAAGAATAAGAGAACAGATTTAACCAGTAAAGAATAAAAAAAGGGAAATAATGCCTTCTCTATGTATTCTACAAATTTTAATAATTTTAATAAGTTTTATTTTTTATGTTATTGATCATCAACTTAAAGATTTTAGGGAAGGTGATTTTATTAAATTATAGATAAGGGAAACAAGATAGCAGCTGAATTTACAGAGAGACAAACTTAAAGGACTGAACACAGTCTTTAGACATCAGGATGATGGTAGAATCCTAACCTCTCTTCCAATATAACCAAAATGTTTAAATATTAAATAATTCTAAAAATGCAGAGAGTAAGAGTTGCATATTTTACTAATTATTTTTATATTTAGATTTTAGTTGATTTTTGGTATGTTTATAAAGCATTTATGAATGTTTGGATTTCCATGTTTTGTGATCATAGAGTTAGGTGACTTATCATATGATTGTTGATTTATATAAGGTGAAGGTTTCTATTGAAGGTTTGCTCCAATGAACTCTGCTAACTTCTAGATAAAAGTGTTAAATAATGTTATTATATTTGCCACCAGCTTTTGTCCAAGTGCTGTTCTTTTTTGTTTATTGAAATGTTAACTAGTCAAATATTTGGATATATTGTAAATCAAATTCATTCTGCATGTACAAATCATTAATAAAACATATTTTGATAAAAATGTTCCATTTTAATACTTAAAATTTTAGACTCATATAAGTAATACAATGCAATGCTATTAACTAATTGGTAGTAGAAAATTTTATTCCAATTTACCTAAATGATGTCTTTCTCCATTGAAAGGCACCAATACCAACGATTTTCTCTATGTTTTAACTGTTTTATTTATAAGCAGTGTTTCAGTTTTAATAAACTAGTTTTAATACCAGGCTTTCCTGCAATGCTTTTAGTATAACCTCTATAATAAATTTGGGGGAATGGTTATAAGAATAAAGAAGCCAACTGCAAATAGCTCATAATTTTACTTTCCTGCGATGTCCTTACTTTTCTCACCACAGTTTCATTAATCAGTAAGCATAAAAGGTGATTACGATGGCAAGCACCTCCCACAAGAGGAAAAGTAATATTAACGTATTACTGTTCCAAACATATACTACCTGATTAATGCTAATTCCGTCACTCCTATAATAAAAGCACAAGGAAGCCCATGTTTTCCACTACTTGCTGTACACATGATGACTATACTGTAGTGGTGGTGCTGCGGTAGCGTTGTCGCCTCACAGTAAGACGCTGTCCGGTTCGATTCTCAGCTAGAGCATCTTCTGCGTGGAGACATGCGTGAATGGGCGTACCTTGGATGAAGGTTGTGCATCAGGGCTGGTAACTTGGCGCGTAAAAATCAACTACCAATCATTAGCGGACTGGAGTTCCGTTGTGGCGACCCCTAACCGGGAAAAGCCGAAAGACACAACAACAACAGCTGTACACATGAAGACTGCATACTATCAAAAGCTTTTATTTTTTTATAATCAGCATTTATAGCTATCCAATGTAAATGAGAACATTCACATATTTAACAGTAACTAGTGAAAGCTGTTGCAAAATTAACATTAGGTATGTCCTTTACAAATCCATCTTGATCTTTTTTTTAAATCGTTCTTAAGAATGGCATAAGGCTGTTAGCCAATAGTCTGGCATATATTTTAGTATCTGTAGAAATTAAAGCTACAGGTCTAAATTTGCTGGGATGACATCTAATTTATTAGCTATGGGCACAACTGTAACAGTCAAATGTATGGCAGTGGGAGGCTTCATTCCCCATCTGAACAGAACTTGAAAATATGTGATGTATTGTGAATTGATTTTGTTCTAATTTGCATAAATCTGTAGATTCAGTCATTTATCCTGCCCCTGGATTCACAAAGCTCCATGCAAGAATAAGGCTATTCTTGCATGGAGTGGTTCGTGTCCATTTAAGATAGCAGCGTGAAGGCATGCTGCTATCTAAACTAAACTGACACAAACCAGGAAGGAGCGCAAGGGGTGTGTGTCAGCAATCCCAGCACCTGAAACATGCCCCTTCATGCTGAAAGTGCCGTATGGCACTTTCTGACATGGATGAGTGTCAAACTATATAATATTAGAGCCTGGCTTTAATATTATATAGTAAACGAGTGTCCGCAGACACCGAAATGTAAATAGCTAACATTTCAGTGTCTGCGGACAGTGAAAAAAAAAAAGCACAAAACACCTATAGAAGGCAGCAGCCTTCCAAGTGCACACCTCCAAAGTATGCACTCTTGCCTACATGCATGGAAGCAGTAGGGCAAGAGGAAAGGAGTAAAAAATAAAAAAATGGAATAATAATTTTTTTTCATGAAGTAAATCCAAAATTTAAGTGCCGCGCAGCTTGTTTGCATGGCGCGCCATTATGCTTAGCTTGGCTGAAATCCTGAAAATGATAGACAAGTGCTACTGTAATGGAAAGCATCATCAAGCTGCTGTAACATAGTGGTACTGCCATGGTCTAATATGTAGAACATGCTCAGTTCAAATCCCCCCTCCTCCAACTTGTTTAATAAACTTTTAAGGAATTTGAATGATAGATGTCAATGATGTCTCACATATAGCACAGTAGGGGTAGGAATATGTAAAATATAAATGTAAAAAATTTTATAACTTTAATGAAAAAAAAAAAGATTTAAGCAATGCTTTGCTAGTGTAAACATTGCTTACCTGCATTCAGCTCTGCTTAGCTGGTGCAAGCATTGCTATGCAGATTTGCATGGAGCTAAGCATAGTGCAGCATATTAAAACTAGCCAATCATGAAAAGTGCAGGAAAACAGCCCTATTTAAACCACACAGGCGGGAATATAGCCATAACCATTTGGGATTGCACACAGCAGCACCAAAACGGTTGGTGTTGGAGAAGGTGTGCACTTCCGAGTGCAATGTTGGGGCATCCAGGAGTCCAGGATCATTGTTGGGCTCCTAGTTAAAAACCATGATGGCAGGCTGCTGCAGGGCTAGTGCCAGGGCTCGCAGTACAAAGCAGAGGCCTGGGACCAGCTTGCACATGATCTCACCAGTACCACTGGCATATCCCGGACTGGTGAGCAGGTACATCATCACCATAATGACTTAAAACAGAGGAGGGGTGCACTCTTGGACCAGTGGATCCAAGTAGCCCAAGTGCAGGATGTCCCACCTGTCTGTAAGTATGCAGTCTTATTTATCTCCAAGTATGGAAAAAGTTCAACTTGTGACTGTGCAGGTGTGATTAATGTGTGATGTATCCCCATACAACTGCTGCGGAGAGGTCCCAGAATGTTCAGGCTCATGCACAGCAACTGTCCCAGCTGCATTGGCAGTATGGTGAGTACAGAATAGCCCCTACTATTAGCAGTACAAAATCAAAATTTTAGTAATGGTAGTACTGCTTGTATATATAATTGTGCTGTCAAAGTCAGGAATAAATGCCTGTGTAAGGCTGCCAGTGTTACAATGGAGTATTCCCAGCTGCTGTGTAAGACAGATATCAGTAGCAAACAAGGTACAATATGCAGGAGAGCAATATTAGAATATGTACGAGTGTGTCTAAGTGAACCTGCCAAGAAAGTTCCATGTCAGGGCTACTGTAACAGTTACAAATGAAAAGTATTCCCCTCTGCAGATCATGCGGGAATACTAATTGTGGAGTTCTGAGTTGTACATAGATATGTATGTCAAAACTAATAAAGGTGATCCCAAACACTGGTGTGTGTCATTTCACTTGTACCTGATAAATAGAAATGTGTATGTCCGGCAGAATACATTAACTGTGGTGAACTGATTTAGCATTGCTTGTCTGCATACTTTAAAATGGGCATGTCAAATAACTGGAAAAGAGCAACAGCACATATTCCCATCAGAATGTGTTTTATTGTTTGTCTGCCAGCATTGTCCTTTGTTAACCTTTCCATTTCAGCCGTGTGTAGCTGTGAAAGTACTGAGAAATATATAAGGCTAACAGGTGCAGACCTAAAACCTACACTGTGTACTCAGGAATCTAAATTGCATTATGAAATTGTAAAACAGTCAAATGTGCAATCCAGTTAATGTGCACGTTTCACAAACAGTGACACCAGTATCTGTTGTGTATGCATAAAATGTACTGAAAATGGGAAACAAATAATGCAACATGTGATAATAAAAGTACTGTGCACAAAAATATGTACTAGACAGAAATGTCACAAACAAAGCACAACATTTCCCCAGTAGCTCAGTCTGATAAGGTCTAGGCCTGTAGTTCAATTTTGCAGACACAGCACAGTTTGAATCCAGGGACCACCACTAACATCTCAGTCTGGTTTTACAGTTTTAAACTGCAATCTGAGTAGAAAAATAATGTACTGCAACACATGCATTTTCCATACAGGGCACACAGGTAAAGCAATCTGAATAGAAATAGTAGCATGATGTGTATAACTATGAAAGGTGTACAATTGCTGTGTTGACCAGCCCCATTCCTACAAATAGATGCAAGCTAGACATCCCCACTCTGCAGTCTGGCCCAGACAAGCCCCTCAAGTGTCATGCTGTCATGGATGGTTTCACCAGTTGACAAGAAACCTGCACGCAGAGAATGCTCCAGCAGATGTATGTGAAAGACACAACACACACTCCGGTGCCTGCAACTAAAATGTGAATCTGAAGTATGTGTCGAAACAGCAATGTAATGTGCACAGCGTTCATCTGGACAGCCCCACAGGTAAAGAAATCAGTATAGAAACAGGTCTGATGTGTATAACTAAAATAAGGGTACAATTGCTCTATTGATATCTACAGCTGTTGGTGTGCTGTAGCA
>NC_056751.1:670250412-670300412 GCF_019279795.1 Protopterus annectens | reverse complement strand
AGTTAGTAAATTTAAACAATTTACCAGCCAGAACACTAGTAGAGTGTACGAATGTAAAATCTTTGGAAATTGCAGCAGCAGCTGGGTGGTTTATTTCGCTACTTGCCAATGTTCGGCCTTTTATGTAGGCCAAACCTCCAGGTCACTTAGAACCTATATGAATGAACATAGAAGTGACATCAAAAATGAAAAAGAAACTAATGCCCTATACAGACATACATTAAAACATCAAAATGCTCAATTTACTTTTATGATCATTGACAAAATTATTGGTGACAGAAGCAACTCACAAGGATGGCATAGTATTCTCAATCATAAAGAAAAATATTGGATCATCACACTGGGGGTGTTATTTCCACCAGGTTTGAATGACCATTTGTAACCACAATCTTATATGAGGAATCTATGTCGTACCTTACCTATGATGTTTACTAGGTAGCATTACTACGTTTAGCTTTGTCTTAACCATGGAATAATAGTCATATAAAATTTTCACACTATTGTATTTGTCAATGGTTTGATCTGTAGCCACTATTTTAGTATGTTTCTTTACACTTATGGTTTATACAACTTTTTTTATACAATTATTACTATCGAATACCATGTTTGTTTATACTATCATGTGGTTAGTTATTTGGCATTTTGTTATACAATCCTTCGGCTTGTTCTTTGATATGTCAATATCTTCCCTTTTTTTATTATTCAACATAGTAGGAATTTGGTTTCTTTATATTTTTTGACTATTGAAACCTATACATGCTTATTATTTTTTCATGTCATTTCTGTACCAATATATTCTCATTATATGATGTACATTTTTCTATACTAATTGAGTTGACATCTGTACTGTAACAGATTTAATTTTCATGATCCTTATTTGGATCCTGATTTCTCCATTATTTGTTATGGCATATTATTAATTTCATGTTCATGCACTATCCCATTACCTATGTGTATATAATTATCATCCTTGCTTATTCTCTGATTCTATTTTCAGTTTTTTATGTATATTCTCCGATATACATGATTATACATTATTTTCCGAAATGTTTTTCATTAGACCCTTACTATAGTTTTGTGCAACTCTATATCATCTTGTCACTTTATGTATATGTAATTAGCATTCAGGAGCGGGAACATACCATGTTTCCTATTGGTTGGGGATGCATATAAATATTTATGTACTTTTTAGCTTTGTAACGTTGATTATCTTTCACTGATGAAGGCATTTTCTGCCGAAACCAGTTTGAGCAATAAAGCTATGTATTTTGATTAGCTTGTTGGGGTGTTTTGGTTTTCAGAGCTCCAGTTCACAAACATGCTGGCCAACAGTTGATTCATTGGTATTTTCGGCCATGCAGATCCTACGTGCACAGCACATTGTTCAGTCGTGTGCACCCACACAAACTATAACTAAGTCATACTGCCTGCAGGGAGGTAAGTATGAGGTCATGTGCACCCACACAAACTATAACTAAGTCATACTGCCTGCAGGGAGGTAAGTATGAGGTCATGTGCACCCACACAAACTATAACTAAGTCATACTGCCTGCAGGGAGGTAAGTATGAGGCCATCTGCACCCACACAAACTATAACTAAGTCATACTGCCTGCAGGGAGGTAAGTATGAGGTCATGTGCACCCACACAAACTATAACTAAGTCATTCTGCTACTTGCGGTCTAATGACTTGAGAACATGAGTGATTTGGTGGATCCTGGCCCCTAATAGACAACTGGCCATGATTTTCTTCTTATTCATCCTGGTGATCAGAATGTTTGAATGTCTCACAATGGGGTCTCCTATGATTAAAATATTAAGCAGTGAGTGGCTGTGTATGTTGCACTGGTGGTGATGATTTGGTGTAGTGTATTTCAGATTGCTGAGAATTCTTTGTGTAGCAAAAATGTATAAGTCTTTGGATTTAGGAAGGTTACTTTTAAGTACTTTAGCATATGTTGGTCTATATGTTGGGTCAGTACTATGACTGTTTTGTGTAATGCTTACATTACAAACGACCCAATTGTTATTTTGGATCTATATTAGTTCGCCAAACTGGTATTCCGACAAACACCTATTCATTGACCCATAATCAGCAAAAATTGCATCAGCAATTTGCTGAATTTACCAAGGGCAACAATATAGTTGCTTGAAGCACAACAGATCAACTTTTAATTGACTTGAACCCACCTAAGTAGGGGGCTTCACCCTCCACACCCCCCAACTATATATACCATCTCCGAGATTACACTACTGTGGAGAGGGCAAAGTTCTGTAGCCATCTGTTATGCTTCGGGCAACTATTTCATTGGCCCTGATGAATTCAGCGAATTGCTGAAGCTATTTTCACTGATTACGGGTCGCTGAATAGGTGTTTGCTGGAATACCATTTTGGTGACCTAATATAGACCCATTATTTTGAGTGCTTTTGTGTGAAAGTCTTGCTCCAGACACACTGTATAATTATATTTCTCACATACTGTATCCATTTCTCTAAAGGTTACTTGGTGGTCAGTGAATATGAGTCAATTCCTACATTCTCTCAGGATGCCTATATTTACCAAGCTAGTGGCAGAGAAATTAGGAAAGTGCTCGTCCAAGGTGTAAGGTCTGTTTTAAGTGAACTATAAAGGGGTGGAACAGCAGGCTAACTTGGATATCTTGAGGATAGAAACTACAACTAGGTTATGCATAAATAAATTTATACAACTTTTCTCATGTACATATGTACTGAATTGGTGATACAGCACTGAATTGAGTGAGTAGGAATTAATATGTTCCACTGAAAATGCTCTGTAGTAGTTGGTCATTTTAGTAGTGAATATTTGGTTACAGTAATATGGAAAAACTGCACAGTGAATGCACGCCTTTTCATTTTGTAGGAAGTAACACTACATTTGACATGGAAACTCTGTGAGGTAGATTTGGGGTTATACTGGAAGACAGGTTAGTATCTCACTACCACTCTGCTGTCTAAAGATTATTAGGGATACTTACCCAAGTGACGATGACATATGCCAACATTTTAATCCAGGATATATCATACCGCCACACCTGTGATTTACCTATTGTCATAGCTATTTGATGAACGGAAGTAAAATATTTTTAGATAAGCAATAGCTGAGATGACAAATGCGTTTGTTAAATGCCATGTTTACTTGTACATTAGATAATTGCTGATAAAAATACTCTGTACATTTTATGAAACAGTACTTGTTTACTGAATTGGAAAACTATATTGGGGAACCAGGATTTGTTGGCAGTAGGTGGAGGGTAAAGCCAAAGTTTGCTTTTAAGAAGATTATAACATTAAAAGGTCTTGTGGGACATATGAATACATTTGTCCCCCTACAGGTGACAAGTAAGACTTATAGGACCTAAGAATCAGGGAGGGGGGACAGTGAGAGGCATCATTCTCCATCTACAGTATATGTAGATTCATGTATGAAGGTTTATATGTCAATACTGGGGGATTTGAGAGATCTACACCTGAAAATCTAAAGGGTTAATACATGTTGCATTATGTTCTATCTGTGAATGTGCTTTTATGTAGAGATGACAAGTACAACTCTAAGTGAAAGAATAAGAGAACAGATTTAACCAGTAAAGAATAAAAAAAGGGAAATAATGCCTTCTCTATGTATTCTACAAATTTTAATAATTTTAATAAGTTTTATTTTTTATGTTATTGATCATCAACTTAAAGATTTTAGGGAAGGTGATTTTATTAAATTATAGATAAGGGAAACAAGATAGCAGCTGAATTTACAGAGAGACAAACTTAAAGGACTGAACACAGTCTTTAGACATCAGGATGGTGGTAGAATCCTAACCTCTCTTCCAATATAACCAAAATGTTTAAATATTAAATAATTCTAAAAATGCAGAGAGTAAGAGTTGCATATTTTACTAATTATTTTTATATTTAGATTTTAGTTGATTTTTGGTATGTTTATAATGCATTTATGAATGTTTGGATTTCCATGTTTTGTGATCATAGAGTTAGGTGACTTATCATATGATTGTTGATTTATATAAGGTGAAGGTTTCTATTGAAGGTTTGCTCCAATGAACTCTGCTAACTTCTAGATAAAAGTGCTAAATAATGTTATTATATTTGCCACCAGCTTTTGTCCAAGTGCTGTTCTTTTTTGTTTATTGAAATGTTAACTAGTCAAATATTTGGATATATTGTAAATCAAATTCATTCTGCATGTACAAATCATTAATAAAACATATTTTGATAAAAATGTTCCATTTTAATACTTAAAATTTTAGACTCATATAAGTAATACAATGCAATGCTATTAACTAATTGGTAGTAGAAAATTTTATTCCAATTTACCTAAATGATGCCTTTCTCCATTGAAAGGCACCAATACCAACGATTTTCTCTATGTTTTAACTGTTTTATTTATAAGCAGTGTTTCAGTTTTAATAAACTAGTTTTAATACCAGGCTTTCCTGCAATGCTTTTAGTATAACCTCTATAATAAATTTGGGGGAATGGTTATAAGAATAAAGAAGCCAACTGCAAATAGCTCACAATTTTACTTTCCTGCGATTTCCTTACTTTTCTCACCACAGTTTCATTAATCAGTAAGCATAAAAGGTGATTACGATGGCAAGCACCTCCCACAAGAGGAAAAGTAATATTAACGTATTACTGTTCCAAACATATACTACCTGATTAATGCTAATTCCGTCACTCCTATAATAAAAGCACAAGGAAGCCCATGTTTTCCACTACTTGCTGTACACATGATGACTATACTGTAGTGGTGGTGCTGCGGTAGCGTTGTCGCCTCACAGTAAGACGCTGTCCGGTTCGATTCTCAGCTAGAGCATCTTCTGCGTGGAGACATGCGTGAATGGGCGTACCTTGGATGAAGGTTGTGCGTCAGGGCTGGTAACTCGGCGCGTAAAAATCAACTACCAATCATTAGCGGACTGGAGTTCCATTGTGGCGACCCCTAACCGGGAAAAGCCGAAAGACACAACAACAACAGCTGTACACATGAAGACTGCATACTATCAAAAGCTTTTATTTTTTTATAATCAGCATTTATAGCTATCCAATGTAAATGAGAACATTCACATATTTAACAGTAACTAGTGAAAGCTGTTGCAAAATTAACATTAGGTATGTCCTTTACAAATCCATCTTGATCTTTTTTTTAAATCGTTCTTAAGAATGGCATAAGGCTGTTAGCCAATAGTCTGGCATATATTTTAGTATCTGTAGAAATTAAAGCTACAGGTCTAAATTTGCTGGGATGACATCTAATTTATTAGCTATGGGCACAACTGTAACAGTCAAATGTATGGCAGTGAGAGGCTTCATTCCCCATCTGAACAGAACTTGAAAATATGTGATGTATTGTCAATTGATTTTGTTCTAATTTGCATAAATCTGTAGATTCAGTCATTTATCCTGCCCCTGGATTCACAAAGCTCCATGCAAGAATAAGGCTATTCTTGCATGGAGTGGTTCGTGTCCATTTAAGATAGCAGCGTGAAGGCATGCTGCTATCTAAACTAAACTGACACAAACCAGGAAGGAGCGCAAGGGGTGTGTGTCAGCAATCCCAGCACCTGAAACATGCCCCTTCATGCTGAAAGTGCCGTATGGCACTTTCTGACATGGATGAGTGTCAAACTATATAATATTAGAGCCTGGCTTTAATATTATATAGTAAACGAGTGTCCGCAGACACCGAAATGTAAATAGCTAACATTTCAGTGTCTGCGGACAGTGAAAAAAAAAAAGCACAAAACACCTATAGAAGGCAGCAGCCTTCCAAGTGCACACCTCCAAAGTATGCACTCTTGCCTACATGCATGGAAGCAGTAGGGCAAGAGGAAAGGAGTAAAAAATAAAAAAATGGAATAATAATTTTTTTTCATGAAGTAAATCCAAAATTTAAGCGCCGCGCATCTTGTTTGCATGGCGCGTCATTATGCTTAGCTTGGCTGAAATCCTGAAAATGATAGACAAGTGCTACTGTAATGGAAAGCATCATCAAGCTGCTGTAGCATAGTGGTACTGCCATGGTCTAATATGTAGAACATGCTCAATTCAAATCCCCCCTCCTCCAACTTGTTTAATAAACTTTTAAGGAATTTGAATGATAGATGTCAATGATGTCTCACATATAGCACAGTAGGGGTAGGAATATGTAAAATATAAATGTAAAAAATTTTATAACTTTAATGAAAAAAAAAAATATTTAAGCAATGCTTTGCTAGTGTAAACATTGCTTACCTGCATTCAGCTCTGCTTAGCTGGTGCAAGCATTGCTATGCAGATTTGCATGGAGCTAAGCATAGTGCAGCATATTAAAACTAGCCAATCATGAAAAGTGCAGGAAAACAGCCCTATTTAAACCACACAGGCGGGAATATAGCCATAACCATTTGGGATTGCACACAGCAGCACCAAAACGGTTGGTGTTGGAGAAGGTGTGCACTTCCGAGTGCAATGTTGGGGCATCCAGGAGTCCAGGATCATTGTTGGGCTCCTAGTTAAAAACCATGATGGCAGGCTGCTGCAGGGCTAGTGCCAGGGCTCGCAGTACAAAGCAGAGGCCTGGGACCAGCTTGCACATGATCTCACCAGTACCACTGGCATATCCCGGACTGGTGAGCAGGTACATCATCACCATAATGACTTAAAACAGAGGAGGGGTGCACTCTTGGACCAGTGGATCCAAGTAGCCCAAGTGCAGGATGTCCCACCTGTCTGTAAGTATGCAGTCTTATTTATCTCCAAGTATGGAAAAAGTTCAACTTGTGACTGTGCAGGTGTGATTAATGTGTGATGTATCCCCATACAACTGCTGCGGAGAGGTCCCAGAATGTTCAGGCTCATGCACAGCAACTGTCCCAGCTGCATTGGCAGTATGGTGAGTACAGAATAGCCCCTACTATTAGCAGTACAAAATCAAAATTTTAGTAATGGTAGTACTGCTTGTATATATAATTGTGCTGTCAAAGTCAGGAATAAATGCCTGTGTAAGGCTGCCAGTGTTACAATGGAGTATTCCCAGCTGCTGTGTAAGACAGATATCAGTAGCAAACAAGGTACAATATGCAGGAGAGCAATATTAGAATATGTACGAGTGTGTCTAAGTGAACCTGCCAAGAAAGTTCCATGTCAGGGCTACTGTAACAGTTACAAATGAAAAGTATTCCCTCTGCAGATCATGCGGGAATACTAATTGTGGAGTTCTGAGTTGTACATAGATATGTATGTCAAAACTAATAAAGGTGATCCCAAACACTGGTGTGTGTCATTTCACTTGTACCTGATAAATAGAAATGTGTATGTCCGCAGAATACATTAACTGTGGTGAACTGATTTAGCATTGCTTGTCTGCATACTTTAAAATGGGCATGTCAAATAACTGGAAAAGAGCAACAGCACATATTCCCATCAGAATGTGTTTTATTGTTTGTCTGCCAGCATTGTCCTTTGTTAACCTTTCCATTTCAGCCGTGTAGCTGTGAAAGTACTGAGAAATATATAAGGCTAACAGGTGCAGACCTAAAACCTACACTGTGTACTCAGGAATCTAAATTGCATTATGAAATTGTAAAACAGTCAAATGTGCAATCCAGTTAATGTGCACGTTTCACAAACAGTGACACCAGTATCTGTTGTGTATGCATAAAATGTACTGAAAATGGGAAACAAATAATGCAACATGTGATAATAAAAGTACTGTGCACAAAAATATGTACTAGACAGAAATGTCACAAACAAAGCACAACATTTCCCCAGTAGCTCAGTCTGATAAGGTCTAGGCCTGTAGTTCAATTTTGCAGACACAGCACAGTTTGAATCCAGGGACCACCACTAACATCTCAGTCTGGTTTTACAGTTTTAAACTGCAATCTGAGTAGAAAAATAATGTACTGCAACACATGCATTTTCCATACAGGGCACACAGGTAAAGCAATCTGAATAGAAATAGTAGCATGATGTGTATAACTATGAAAGGTGTACAATTGCTGTGTTGACCAGCCCCATTCCTACAAATAGATGCAAGCTAGACATCCCCACTCTGCAGTCTGGCCCAGACAAGCCCCTCAAGTGTCATGCTGTCATGGATGGTTTCACCAGTTGACAAGAAACCTGCACGCAGAGAATGCTCCAGCAGATGTATGTGAAAGACACAACACACACTCCGGTGCCTGCAACTAAAATGTGAATCTGAAGTATGTGTCGAAACAGCAATGTAATGTGCACAGCGTTCATCTGGACAGCCCCACAGGTAAAGAAATCAGTATAGAAACAGGTCTGATGTGTATAACTAAAATAAGGGTACAATTGCTCTATTGATATCTACAGCTGTTGGTGTGCTGTAGCAGCCCCATGGCCCAGCTAGAGTGTAAGTGGGGTCAGAATGTACAGTAGTGAATAGTAGTGTACTGACAAATATACTTGATAGCAATTGTCAACTGAATATGTTCCCTTCCCCCACCACTCAGCTGATCCAACCATCACACTGAAACCTACATGGGTATGTTCCTAAACAAACCTCTACTGTTGGGACTGTTGTTTCATTTGGTTTATCATTGTTTAAACTGTGTATATACTAATATCTCCTGTTAAATAATCATCTTATTGCCTGCCTGACAAACCACTAACTGGCATACTGTTGCAACCCTGAATGCCATTCCATATATGCATGGGTTCAGTTTGCTATGGCACTGTTATAATTGCACTGTTTTGGGTTAATGGGAATATGCATGCATGCTATTTTGACTAATGGTGTAATGTGTTGTGCATGACTAACAAATATCCGTTGTTAATTTCCACACCATAGCACATATGGGAAGGCAGATCCCAGCAGATCCATCTCTCCCACCCAACCTGGATGAAGCACCAGGTCTCAGCACGTCTGGGACCTAACCCAGACCTCCCTCATCTGTTGGTCCTGCACCACTCTCAGGTGGAACTGCTGCAGGGGATGGGAATCGCCCATCCTTCAACTGGGCACGGTGAGGACATTGTCACCCGGGACAAGGTCTGTGGCATGGTGCGCAGTGTCCTCCAGACAGAGCTGGATTACCACATGTGCCAGGTGGAGGGCAGGCTGGCACAGCTAGAGGGGCAGGTGGCTGCTCCAGCTCAGCTTCCAGCACAGCCACCTTCGAGGCTGTGAAGGAGTAGTGGTGACTGCCATTGGGTGGGGACATCAGTGCCACTACTTCCATCTTGGGGGCTCATAAGCCTCAGATTCCCAACCACCCCCCCCCGTCAAGGTGTCTACCCCTCATGTGTCATACACCGCCTCTGTCTGCTGTCTTGTCTGTCTGCAAATGCAACCTCTCCTACCAAACCTCCCACACCACACTTACCAATAATCCTTCCTTAACATCCCACTCTCACCTTAAAGAAAAAGAGCATCTGTCCCACAAATAAAAAACATGTCCCATACATAGCTCTGCATTTCACACAGAGACATGTACCCAGCACACAATCTAACCCTATCAATCATCTGTATTGTATGATGCCCACACACCTCCCTGTAGGGTATGAGGCTCCAAATTCTAAATTGTCCACACTGAAAGCAGCTGCTGCTGCCAAAGAAATTCAGAGATATGGTCCATTACTACACCTGTCCTGCACATCCCTACTTGCTTCTCCCCCTGCTTGCCCCAATTGTTCAACTTTCCTATACCCTTTTTTTTTCTTTATTTGAAATTAGCTCAGGTTTAAGCTGCCATAAGCAAAGCTAAGCTTACATAAGCATCGCTTAGCTCTGTGAAAATGCGCTTACAACTACTTTAAATTGTCTTAATCACTCTGCCTCCAACAGTCCCTGTTCTGCCCAGCAACAAGCCCTTGCAAGCCTCAAACCCAGGACCCTGCACACGATAGCCAAAGTGATTTACTACTAAGCCATTTCATATGTAAAGAAATCTGATGTTTTTTCAAACATATCATCCAGCACAGTTATTTAACAGTAGCAGAAATATAAATATATATATATAACTATATGTGTACATCTATATAAATATATATATATATATATATATATCTGTGTGTGTGTGTGTGTGTGTGTGTGTGTGTGTGTGTGTGTATATATATATATATATATATATATATATATATATATATATATATATATGTATATATCAATATATAGGTAAAAAGATATATATATATATATATGTATATAGAGAGAGAGAGAGAGAGATAAAAGAACGCAACAAATACATATATGACCAAAGGCACCGTTAATGGGGTGGGGGCCCCAAATTAAGTACCTCTTGTAATTATTGATATCAGCCCCTCCTCCACAGCCAAACAGCTCTAGCTTGCAACACAATACCAACACTTGCAAGTCTCATACCCAAGACCCTGCACAACATAGCCACAAGAAGTTAACAGTAATCCGTCTCACCTGTACGATGTCAGGATGATATCAATAAGATATCATGCAGAAGAGTCTGTCTACCATAGGGAATGTACAATGTGGAAGCAGTACACATTCCAATGATACATACATACACACACACACACACACACACACACACACACACACACACACACACACACACACACACACACACACACACACACACACACACACACACACACATATATATATATATATATATATATATATATATATATATATGTATATACACATACATACAGATATGTATAAGAAGATACATATTTAGAAGGTGCACAGCATATTGAATAGCCAGTACTCCTACAGTTGCCACCTTTTAAAATGGACAGTGTTTGATTCTCTCATACAAAAGACAATTATTACATGAAACATACACCCACAGAGAAGTCAAAGAATATGACACCACACACAGTTTTGCATACATAGAAATGTTTATTTGGGTACTATTTCTGTTGCATATGCCATTTCATATAGCACTTAGGTGTTTGAAATACATGCTAACTGAGTAATGCAACTCTCAAGCAAAACATTTTATACAGTAATCTGAAAGCATAACATATGTTGCAGTCCAGACCAAGGCCTTCAAGTAGTACAACAGTAAAGAAACACTGGCCTGGAAGATAAGAATCAATCAACACTAATTAATGCAGATGTAGTTCAGCAGCCTCCAATTACAGTCTGTACTCAACCCCTAGGGGGGAAAGAATTAAGGTGTCACAATGAAAATGTATCTGTTACATAGCAATGCTTTACTTAAAACATCACTATTACACTGACAACCAGAACTGTCTGTAAGACCATAAGCACTAGCTCACCACTGTTCCCAAGGTGAAATGTATGAAGATGTATAGCCATATATGTTAAGGTGTCTTACTACTGATATCTCTCACATGTTGTAACAGCCTAGGTTATAAATGGTGCATACCCCTCCCTCAGAATGACTTACAAGGGCATATACAGTGTTACATGCACTGACCTCTAGACTGTACAAGGGCACACACATTTTGTCCAGCTATAGCCTATATATATATATATATATATATATATATATATATATATATATATAGGGATCCTACCCCACAATATGTGTGGGGGTCCACAACATCACTGGAATGATGGTAGGAATGCCAGCACTACATAATGATAGGCCACTACTTAACCTCTTACTGCATGACATATGGGCAAAGCCTGGTATATAGGTGGAGGACAGAGGCTGGAACACAGGGCCATATTTGCAATAGTGTTGTTATACACTGTGAAAGTTGCTGGTGTTACAGGATTGGTTGCAACATACCCTTATTCAGGAATATAAAGTCAGAAACACACATGGATGTAGCCAAGTACTGATAGCACTCAACAGACAGAATGCCACTGATATATCAGAGACAAGATCTGTGTTGTGAAAAGACAAAACATAACAGCCAATCCTCTGGCCATCATGTAGAGAGGCCCACAGTTGAGAGCTATGCAGACTGGATTCCATACTAAACTAGCATGTACACACAAACCCTGTAAAACTAGAGGTATACAATGCATATAACAACACTACTCACACTGTCTGTAGGCCTGGAACCTTATACAAATATAGTTGGCCTGTGTCAGCAAGTCTTTTTGTAAGAGGCATTGCTACCTGCTGTCTGTAACACTGCTTGCCACACAGAGGAAGGATGTCTTCCATACAGGAAAGGTAAAGGCACAATGCCCACATGATGTAGTAATTTATAGTAGTGGGTTGCCATGACAGTGGCAATTGGAAGTACTACATACCTGGCTGCATGCAAGTAGAAAGTGGTGAACACTGATTGGTGCAGAGTCCATCACCTGATCATATAAATCACCTACACAATCCATGCTGCAATCTATTCAAAGCAGCTCAATCCCTCTAGTGGAGAGAGAGAGAGAAAGAGAGAGAGAGAGAACAAACAAGCAGGAAAAAATATCTAAACCAACTAAAACTACAAAACAACCCTTCATAACTAAGGGGACACAAAAAAGTGTACTAAGAAGAGAGGATAATACTACAACAGGTATGTGAAACATATATACATGCAATTGAATGTAGTACTTGGTCTATAATAATGGGATAGATGGTGTGGAAAGATTTATATGTGCCATCAAGAGTTGTTGTTGTAATGATGTCCTGCTGAACAGCTGCTATGGACATAGCGTCTGGCCCTGTGGGCAGTGGGCCATACCTGTCAACTGTGCAGAACAGCACTGAAAGACAAGATGTAAGCCATCATAGTGTGTGTTCTGTACCTCAAGACATGTATATGTGTGGCAAATAGCTGGTGGTGGAAGTAATGCCGTTACAACAGATACATTAGTTTTAGACCCCCACCACTTGCAGGACAGTCATGTTAACATGTAATGTAGCATGCATAAATGCCATAGGTGTGTAATAGGATTACCTGCAATCTGTCCCTATATATACCCCCTAATGTTAGGCTGTGTCCACGTATGACACTTGTCTGTGTTGCAGCAAGGCAGAACAGTGCAGCTGAGGAGGAAGGAGAGTTAGAGTGTGGACCTGATGTTTGAATACACCATATATATATATATATATATATATATATATATATATATATATATATATATATATATATATAGATGTATGTCTACATATATACAAACACACACATACACACACACACACACACACACACACACACACACACACACATACATATGTGTGTGTGTGTGTGTGTGTGTGTGTGTGTGTGTGTATATATATCTATATATATATATATATATATATTTATATATGTATATATATATATATATATGTATACACGCACACAAATACATTTCCCCTACTGTTGAATGACAGTGCTGCATGATATGTGTGAGAGAACATCACACATATCTATACGCACACACACACACACACACACACACACACACACACACACACACATACACACACACACACACACACACACACACACACACACACACACACACACACACATATATATATATATATATATATATATATATATATATATATATATATATATAGATACAGTAGTAAGTGGGTGCAAAATGGACAGTTATGTCTGGTGTGAAATCCATGTTGGGAACAAATTGCCCTTGTTCGTGAAGGTGGGATTGGTATGTTGGGGATGGATAGTAGGTATATTTGGGAAGGTAGGTTGGGTTGGAAGACAGACATGACAGCGTACAGGGGCAGTATATGACACATATGGGGGGTAAACACCTTGCATAGGGAATGATATTTATAATGTGGAAGCCCATGAACCCCCATATAGAAACAATGGGACCAAGGTCCCCACCCATGGGCAATCACAACTGCACCTTCACGGCCCTGAAGGTGCCTGGGCTGGGGGCTAAGCAGGAGGAGCATGCGGACCCTGTGATTGTGTACTGAGGGCCTCGAGGTGGTGTAGCACATCCCCCAAGTCTCTGTGGGGCTCCCTATGCACCAGACCCAGGACCTGACTTCGGGTGACAGGATCCTGTCTGTGTGTGCTCCCAGGGGGGATGAACACCATCCCCTGAGGTGGTTCCACCTGAAGGTAGTGCAGGACCAGTAGATGATGAGGTCTCGGGGTGGGTCCCAGATGTGAAGTGACCTGGTAACATGGCCACATGAGGTTGGAGAGGTGGGTCTGCTGGGAAATGTCTTCCCAAACATGCTATTGTGTCACAGTTATAGAACATATGTGGGAAGTAATAGTCCATACTTTCAAGAATTATGTCTAACAGCATGCATAGATATCCCCATTAACACAAAACACCAGATTTTCAACAGTCACATAGCAAACAGAGCACATGCATATATGGCACCATAGTGGCCCTTACAATGGCATGCAGGTGACATTGTTTGTAACAGGCTACCAATGATACTGTTTCAACATGGAACATGACTACAAACACATTGCACAAATTGTTGTACAATACGATATATGTCCCAAGAGTAGGTTTACTGTAAACATACCCATTGAGTTATGTGATTAGATTGTTGTTGCAGATATGGTGGGGAGAGACATAGATGTGTATTAACAACTATTATATCCTTGCAGTATGAGGTCCTCAGACCTTTTTTCCTCTTTATGTCTTTCAGGTACCATGTCACGGGAGCGATTGCCGGTGTACTCCCCCCAGGTTAATAAGGTGATCATACAATACCTGGTGCAGCACTACCACACCCTGTTTGGACATACAGCCCATGATCTGCAGGAGAGGGCCACCCTGTGGAACAATCTTGTCTACAGGGTAAATGGTGTCAGCCTGCATAACTGCAGTTATAAGCAGGTCCGACATCAGTGTACTGACCTACTCCATCATGCCCTTCAGTGTGCTGCTGAGGTTAGCAGGGACCAGCTAGCCATGGGGGTGGGTCATGCCATCCAGCCCCCCCTGACACATGCTGCGGAGCTCCTTGCCAGCCTCAGGGCATCTGCCCACCCGCAAACACAAGATCCTTCGGAGAGCATTGTGGAGTTGGGTGCTACCCACACAATGGATGAGGAGCATGCAGGTAAGGCCACAGTGCACATCAGTAGACCACTGTTGTGTATCCATCTGCATTTGTAGAGTTTAATCATGCATATGTGAGATAAACTATATATAGTCTGTTGCTGCATTGTAGTAATAAGCAGATGTGTATAATCTGTAGTATTGTGGGTTTGTACTGCTGATGTACTGTAATGTTGCTCCCACCCTGTACCAATACCACAGGTGTGGCTACTGACATCACATCTCTCACATAACTATGTAGGTCCCTCTGGGGCAGCAGCCTCTAGCTGGTGATTATGGTGTTTGTTCAGGTTTGCCAATACACCAGCCATGTTATGACCATGATATTTTCCATGCACACATTTAACACACCTACTGATAATGCATGCTGTACATGTTCACTTATTGTTGTTGTTAACTGCACTACATTGCAGTAGTCACCATGCTGGAATATCTGAAGGGTATGTAAAAGTCCTGCAATATAACTAACAACCTGTCATTGCAAGATGTAATGGCCTACAGTAGGAACATGTCTGAAACATCATCCTTATACAGTGCTACAACAGTGTATATACCACTATTACAATGGCAACTTTTACAGCTCTACACAACGGCATATCAAAACACTGCATTCTACAACCCTTACAACCTGTAATGTGGTCCTAACATGAGCAATGAATGTGTAATATGGAATCCTATGTTAGGACAGCAAATATGGAGAAGACATACCTTAACAAACAATGGAAGCGTATGTGTGCATACACTCTGAATAACATATTGTGGAAACAGCTTTTGAGGTACTGACAGCATTCACTCTTCATGAGTATGGACCTTCCAGCAAGTACAGGTCCTCAATGTCACATCAAGAAATGGCTTGCTGTCCAAGATGTTTGCCCATCAAATGTGCCCACTTACCTCCAAAAGAGGCAGCTGTGGCTTGCACACATCTTACAAGCCATGGAATGCATCCCATTCCCAAAAGGTAGCATGCAGGATTTGGACATGTAGCCTTACCTCACCATTGCATATACCATGGCAAACAGTGTAGACAGTGATGTATGTGGCAAGGATGTATGGGACAAGATTAATGTAGAAAATTAACAGATGGCCATCCAAGACAGATGACGACACATGTTGCAAACTGGTCATGCAGGATGCCTAGTAATATGTCACAACACAGAGAGAGTTGCAGGAATGTCTAGCAAGTACTGGCTGTGCAGTACCTGTGTCGACAATTGCCTGGACTCTGCGTAAGTGTAGCTCATGGGTTAGGGTAATCAGATGGGACAGTTGTTCCACAGGAAACATCAGCCAGGGCTCTCTACAGGTGGCATATGCATAGCATCAAATGTCCCCCAAAGGCATGTGTTGCAATGTGTACTGGTGTACCAAGACCAAGTTGGAAACCTACAGACAGTATCAATTAAGATACATGTGCTGCACAACCAACACCTCACCCCACCTCAGGCCCACCTCTGTACCTTGCTGGTGCCAGTGTACACCTGAATGTTTGGCATTCATTAGCAGGGACTAGGTCAGTACACATGGTGTTCAGAATTTGGTACTCTGCAAAATGACACACATGTGTAGCCCATAGTTGCCAATCATCTGCAAAAAGTTTGAGGATGGGGAGGGGGTGTCATCCTGAAACACAACAGTGAACGGAAGTAGAGATCTAAAGCTCACTAAGAATGTCTGTATCTGCACACAGTCAAGGTCATGAATTGTGGCAGACATAACCCTGACTCTACATCAATAGTGACAGCACTATGTGACCTCCAAGGGCTGTGCACATGAGTTGACCTTGCAATAATGCAGAGTTGGGAGACGTTTGTAGGGCAGATTGACCAAATACTGGCAAATGCAGATGGCCCATGCTAGTATACCCCTTCCAGGAATAGTGACTGCTGTAGTACACTTAACAGTTGGTGCAACAGTCCATCATAATAAGGGTGTGCACACATATGCACCCACAAATTGTATGCATCTCAATCAGTATCTGCACAACTAACACGTTTGTTTGATACAGCATTTGATTGCACAGGTCATATGTCACATATCAGGTTCATGTAATGTTAACATATGCAGTAATGTGGCCCCATGGCATATCAGGGAAGAGAGTGCCATGTCAATAAGAGTATGTATACTCCCCATAGCCACAGTAAAGTTTTAAGGTTGTCAGTGTAATAGTATTTTCTTAGCCATACATGCACCGCTGATGATGAGATCTGTAAATCAGGCATCAGGCATTCACAAATGACATTTGTCCACATATCATCCCAGGTATGTGTCAGACAAACACATAGAGGCTGTGAACAGCAGAGCAAACATAACTAGCACACATACACACATTCAGCAATGGTGTGTACACCTGTGAGGTATGGTGCACAGTACATGCCAGGGTGCTGAACAGGTGCACAGCAATACTGTGTACATGAGTGCAGTGTGTTCCAGGGAAAGGGGCATCATCTACTAACACAACTCATGCATCACAGAGATGTATAATGTTGGTAACAGGGATTGACTATAGCTGCACTGCATACTGTTGAGTGCCATATGTCATGCATGTTGACAGATGGGTAATGAGAGGTCTGTGTGTAATATATTTGTGCAACCTCACCTGTAAGTGTGTGTGTGTGTGTGTGTGTGTGTGTGTGTGTGTGTGTGTGTGTGTGTGTGTGTGTGTGTGTGTGTGTGTTCTGTTAAGCAATGGCATCTTAAAGTGTGTTTCTTGTTTTCCCCTCACAGGTGGCGAAGTGGGTCAGGGTCCCTCCTGCAGGCAAACTGATGTTAATGTCCATACAGACATTGATAATGATGATAGGTGTGTTGAAGCACAGGCAGGGTTGTCAGGGGCTGAAGCTGTGCCATCGTTTGACATCCCACTGTTATCCACCCCATCCCCTCAACACAGTCACATTGCCTATACATACCCCATCACCAGTAGTCATAGATGAGGGACAGTTGGCAGGTGGTGGCATGGGACAGAACAGTGTGGTATCTATGGCATCTGTGTCTGGACACAGCAGCCATAGCTGGATGTCCGGTGGGGTACCACACATGCAGATATACAGGGGTGCTCGTAGGAGAGCTGCTGGTCATTATGCCCCTGGCAGAGGTGCCACATCTGGTGCCACCAAATGCATGTTTCAGGCCATCATGGAGGTGCAGGCACATATGGAATGGTATACCAGACAGGGTCTGAGGCTCTAGGTGGCTACTCATTCAGCTGTAATTGACAACATCCGTGATCTTGCAGGTGCCTACCATTATTTTGCACAGATCATTGATAGACAGTTGGGTGAGATGGTGGGAATCCTTGACTGTGGAATGTCTGTGCTTGAGCATATGGTGGGAGTACTGTGACAACCACAAGGATGTAGGTCAGCAACACCAACAACTGGAGGTTGACTTGGATGTGCCAGAAAGAGCCACTCCGTAGTGGCAGCACCAGCCCCAACACTGCATGGGGGGGTGCTATCCACACCACAACACAGTAGGCCACATGCACATGGCCCTGGCCAGTCCCAAGAGCGACCTGGATCCAGTGGACATATGTCACCATCAGGGGAGAGTACTATATCGTGGCTTGTACCTGGTGGTGCCCATGGAACTCCTGGGGGGCACAGTTCTCATGTCTGTGGCCAGAGACAGTGAACTGCACTCCCTGCCAGGTACGGTCTGCAGCTGTCAAACTAACCCCTGTATAGGGCAGCCACATGGCAGAACTGTGTGTATGCATACACACACACATCACCAACACAGCTAGGGCAACCCCATATCTACACACACCACATCACAAAAGTCCAATTAATAACTAAACCCCCTCACACACACATACACACACACACACACACACACACACACACACACACACACACACACACACACACATACACACAATGTCAAACGTATGGCTCAGCCTATGTCTCTGGCAAGCCAGCAACCTACGCTGTGCATATGATGATACCTGTGCCACATCCTTGTCATCTATAACATTGATGCAGGGACAGACTAATATGGTTCTGATGCACAGGGTGACTGTACTATGGTGTACCAATGTAATGCTGTGTAACATATTGTCAGCACTAATGTTTAATGCTTACATGTCAGGAACTGTAGCTGTCCAGGCATGATGCATTATACCTGTTATTAACACTGAGTGATTATGGTCTCCATAATGCATTCTGTTTGTGTTGTAGGTGCCCATGTGTCAGCAGGATGTTGGTCTGCTGTTGTTTCCTACAAGGGGTATGGCACTGTGGTGACACCTTGACTGTGCCATGTCCTGGGTACAGCAGAACACATATCACAGGTCTGTATAACAGTTACTGCATGTGCCACATGGCTGATAGGTCTGGAGGTGTATACAGATGAGTGCATGGTGGTTGATGTCAGCAGCCCTTCTACAGTGGACGATGGTAAGTGCACTCAGTGGTACACACCTCATGTTTGTGTATAACACACACAGAGGCTTTGGTGTTGATACAATACACAGAGAATATTGTACACATGGATGTATGTACTTGTGTAAGGAACCCATTTTAGCCTATAAAATTCCACCAAGACAGAATAGGCACAGCAACATATTGGGAAATAAGCAGTCTGCTAGTTTAATGTCATTGATGATGGTACTGGCAGGGTATATGTCCCCTTCCCCAATGTAGTGCAATCGTCAACTCAGTAAATATAGGTGTGCTGGTGTGGGTGGCACAGCCCTACTCTTTGGAGGGTGTGAGGTGCTATAGAGCTGCAGATAGTGTGACTGACAACTACTTAACCTGTTAACATGAACTGTACAGTATTACAGCCAGCTAAGCATGGGATACAGTCAACAGTAACTGCAATGATGCTGGCTGTGTCCACAAGATCCACACCCAGCTATATATACCAACCCCAGTATCGCTGTACACCTATACATTGGGAAGAGGGCATTTACACATCTACTACTAGTTGTGATGGAATGAATTTCCACAGGATGATACCTGTGAAATGTTAGTATTTACCAGGCAGTTCTCAGACAGATGACCTCCTGGGACATGTATATTCTGCAAACTGAAGTAGATCCCTTTACATACACACACACTCTTACTTGGCAACACTGGGACTAGAACCCCTACCTAGGTATGTAGTGCTACTGATGTGGGTGGCCTTAATTGCACACACCACACAGCTTTTAGGATGAGGTGTGTTCCAGGTTACATGTTAAGTGAAGAACATCACCAGGCCCTGTACAGTATAGTAATGGGGGATGTACTGGTTGTTTATGAACAATACACAGTGTGACATACTGTCATATACACACTGACAAACACATAACAGTCATACACACATCTGAGAGACCTGGGCTTATCAGTTTTAACTACCTTGTCAGTGTGTCCATTCTGTTACAGATAAGTTGCACACAGCACATGCATCACTGGGCTGGATAGTGTTATCAGTTACCTGTATGGTTGATGGTGACAGTGGTCCCCATACAGTGGAACATGGGACATGTACTTGGGGTACCATGGTGTAAAGACAGTATACCCAACACCTACACCCCACAGTAGGTATTGTACGCACTGAAACCCAAGATAATATTCTGACATACCCACCTCACACATTGACCAGGACTGCAATACAACCCCTTGTCTATCTCAAGAGTGCTACTACAGGGAGATGCATCTAATGCACATGCCACAAAGATAGTAGGATGATGCATTGTCGTGGCTCTCCTATGGTCAGCAACACCACTATCTCTAATACTGTGTAGCAAGGTGTATTGTATTAGGAGAATGTGGCCTCAGGATGCTGTATCCTACAAATATGCACACTTGTACACATACAAACACTTGCCAGAACTCAGAGGGTATCCCATGCCTATCGACCCATTTGTACAACAGTGTTGTGCTGGTACTGCATGCTTCAAGTAGCCCATAGGGTGAAGAGTGAAACAAGGTACATGTAATGTCCAGTACAGCAGCAGCCACATCTAACTATGGCAATGGGGGTGCGATGAGTGTGAAGAGCTTCAGGGTATTATCAACTACAGGTCTACAAACACACAGACATTGTTATTCTCAGTAATGCACACGTACACATTTGTCAGTACTGGGGTCCATCGATGCAGATGTTCATAGGTGTGTACCATGATATTGTCCATGGAGAGATGGGAAGTGTAGGGGATGTGTATACAGTGGTATCATGCCACCTGCCATTTGCCAGCAGGCCATCTATCAGCAGATACCATGTGGGGTGATCCTCAGGCTGAGAGTTACATGCAACATCCAATCATCTGGTTGCCTCATGCAGAAGGCCAGTGAGGTGCTCCAGTTGACATGTATGCAACATGTATTACATAACGTAGTCAGTGTCTGTCTTGGAGACCTGTACCCACGCATGTTCTGTTTACTGTGGTAGTGTAGTTGAGGTAACCATGGCATGTGGTGCATACAGGGTGTGAATTCCTAGCTGTGGCATTCATAACACAGCTGGGCAGACATGTCAGTATCACTTAAGCATAGATTGCCTGTAAGCAGCCAAGATGGAGTCCCAACATCTGCTCATCTGTACAGAGGACAGACAGACATCAGCTAGACAACTGGTTATGCAGTAGCATGACTGTGTTGACAGACAGACGTCTGACACTAATAGGTATGCCATTACTACATGACAGCAGCCCTCAATGACATGTCCTATACACACAGTAGTCTACAGTTAATTTTCACATGTCAGATCAATATCCAGTAGGAAATACTTAATGACACACAGCTCACACACCAAGAACATGATAGTGAGGACTCAGAGTCCATCTTTGCATGCAGGGGTGTTTGGTTCCAGTACTACAATCTGCAATCTACTCTTACTTGTGAAAGCACTGTCAACAATAGTAATGTAATGATACACTACATGCCAGTGTGACTGCATATAACCTGGGATACTACCCATGTATGTAACACATTCAATTGGAAAAGAGTGTTGTACAAGCCATATAGACTCAGGTGTCCCAGAGAGCAGACTCACAACCCTTGCTACTGTAATGACAGCACACAGACACATGTTATGTACATGGAATTAAATACACTTATTAAAAATGTCATTTCTCTGCTATTTTATCAGACTAGAATGGGATCAGGCTGCTTATACCTGCCTTAACCACTCTGTATCCAACAGCCCTTGTTCTGCTTAGAAACAGAATAAACAGCCCTTGCAGGTATTGAACCTAAGACCCTGTACAGTACAGTCACAGCACTTAATTACCAAGCCATCACAGCTGTGAAAACATGTGCTGTTTTTTTCCAATAAATCTGACAGTACACATACTGAATAGTAGTGAACAACTGTTTTGACCTCTACAATAGTGTAGTATTTGTAAGTGATATTGGTGTTGAATCAAGTATGTTGTATCTACATATACACATATCAGATAAAGATGGTGTGATACATCTGGGAAGGTATATGCAGCAGTCATGTGTACACATAACAAGGATATGGATATATATATATATATATATATATATATATATATATATATATATATATATATATATATATATATATACACATACATCTGTAGATATAGGTATATATGTACACACACACACACACACACACACACACACACACACACACACACACACACACACACACACACATATATATGTGTGTGTGTATTGCTATACATCTGTATATTGCTTTTTATTAATTTTATTTTATTTATAGTAATTATATATGGATATATATATATATATATATAGCTCTATCTGTATATATATATATATATATATATATATATATATATATATATATATATAGCGTCTATATCAAGTTATCGAAATTTTACTACATTGAATCACTAAAGATCGGCCTCTAGTGATCGATGCAGTAAAACATCGAATAACATTTAAAAAAAACAAACAAACAAAAATAAAAACTAACTAGCGTAGGCAGAGGGGCAAGCCCCCCTGCACCCCCACACCCCCCTACTTAAATAGTCCAGCTCCAAGACTGCACTACATTGAGGTAAATATAAATGTCCCCCTACGGAGATTTCTGTTTACCTGCACGATGTTCTGCACTTTCAATGTTGTCCTGCCGACAATATCAGCTTCGATACTGTCGGCTTTCAACATCGTGTAGTAGACCCTATATATATATATATATATATATATATATATATATATATTTATGCATAAAATATATGTGTACATGTGTATATATATATATATATATATATATATATATATATATATATATATATATATATATATATATATATCCACGGTGGTGGTGCTGCGGTAGCATTGTCACCTCACAGCAAGACGTTGTCCCGCTTGATTCTCAGCCAGAGCCGCCTACTGTGGAGACATGTGAATGGGCGCATTCGCTGAAGGTTGTGCGTTAGGGCCGGGAACTCAGCACGTAAAAATCAACTGCCAATCATTAGCAGACCAGAGTTCCGCTGTGGTGACCCCTAACCAGGAAAAGCCGAAAAACACAACAATATATATATATATAAAGATATATATATATATATATATATATATATATATATATATACATATATATATATATATATATATATATATACATATATATATATTATTGTCAGAAAAAATATGTATTAGTATATGTATTAGTAATATGCTTAGTGCATTTAGAGCTTGAAAAGGGTTAACACATTTATTCTATTTTACACTGCATAAATCTGTACAAATTGCAGAAGCTTTCTGACCTTGTATTGTCATGAAATATGCGCAGCTAAAATCTTTGCTTATGCCTTGGAAATTTACTGAGAAGCAGATGATTTCTGCTTGTGTCAGGAAAATAATGAATAGAACAATACTGAAAGTTGTGTTTGATTACATCAGCTATAGAAGGCCTTGTCTTGTAAAACAGTATAAAAATAGCATACTTCCTGTTAGTAGTTAGGCAAAATCCTGTATTTGCATGTTTTTGTCTCCTTGCTGCAAGTTATTAAATGTGCCTTAACTGAACCTTACGCGTATTGGTCTTTGAAGTTTTTTCCTTTGACAGATTGGTCCTTCGGACCGGAAACCCTCACTTACTTTGCCTCGGATCAGACAGGCCAGGTGGCTTGAAACCATACAGGGAAGAAACCACATCGGTTCTTCTTATTTGAAAAGCCCTCCGACTGAATTGTCGTACAAAAGAGGCCAGCCATTTTCTGATCTGCAACTGAAGGACGGGTTTACAGGAACCAGGTGATCAATCACGAAGGCTCAGGTAAGGTGAATCTACCTTTTTTTTTTCTGTTTTAGATCAGGGACTAGATTTGCATTGTTTTGTTGAGACTTTGTTTTTACAAGTCAGGGACAAAAAGATTACTGTCTTGTCATAGATCAGGGAAACAGAGCAGGTAGGCAGTCATTCTGAAGAGACTATAACAAAATCCGTGGTACCACGTTAAAAAATAAGGAGTTACGTAACGATTAGAAGGGTAGAACAAAATGGGTAATAATTGCACAAAAAGATCCCAAAATCCGCCGTTAACCGAAGACGCGAAATACATGCAGTCACAGCGTGCTGATAATATTAAATACTACTCAAAATGGGTTAATAAGTATGAATTTGACGATAAATTAGAAAAATCCTCGCTTATCAAACTTGTCAAACAGCTTAAAACCGATTCTAAAGGTCGGGTAAAAAAGCAACGTCAATTAGGAATTCCTCAGGCACACAAGTGGATTGAGGAAGTAAACCGTAGGGAACAAAAGAATAATAATTCAAAAGCAATGTTTTTAGAAAAGGAGGACAATAAATTAGTAATAGCATCAGCCCCCCCCCACCTCCCTTACCAGAATATGAAGCAAGTAAACAAGTTAGTCCACCCCCGCGATATCCTGCTGTCACTGTAAATAGAGACACTACAAAAGCGAAACCGTTTATTAGAGATCCCATCGAGACCAGGTCTTGAACACGGGCAGGTAATTCAATAGGGGACATTGAGTTATATCAAATGGGTAGGAAGTCACAATCTATGAGTGAAGAAGAAATATGCCCACTTATAGAAGTGCCTAATCCTCAGGCAGGGCAAGAAGGTCAGGACCCAACTATCCTAGTGTATAGACCCTGGACTCCGGAAGACATCCAGAAAGCCACTGAGGGAATTCCCCATCCAAAAGTTAATTTTAGGAAGTTTTTAGAAGATTTACAAGGAATGAGGCTAAGTTATAATTTAAACGGAGAAGAGGTAGAAAAAGTAGTCAGACAAATTGTGGGACCAGATTGACATGATTAGTGGCGACTGGAATCCCCGTGACGCTGCACACAAGCCCCTCCCACATAGCAGCGCAGAGCTAGACAACAAAGTGAAAGGTTTTACAGACTGTATCTCTGAGAAATAGAAGCCTAGGGCAGACTGGACTTGCATTAATCAATGCGTCCAACAAGAAGGCGAAACTGTTGACAGATATTATGCCAGACTGTTAGAATGTTTTAATAACCATTGTAGAATGCAGGTTCCTGAAGATCAGACACAAGATTCCCCATATGAGCAGCAGTTAAAGAATGCATTTTTGAAAGGCAGCATTGCACCCATAAGCAGTTTTATTGCAAAGCACATGGTAGATCATCGTACAAGCAGATTACAGTCATTACTTGAATATGCTAGGCATGCCGAAAGGCATTTTAATAGCAAAAAGAAAAAGAAAGCCCAAGTATTTTCTGTAAAAGATGGAGCAGAGGTTTATGTAGTACAGTTCAGGAAAAAGGTCAAAGGAAATGCCCAGGGAAACAAACAATCTGATCAGCGATCAGAGGACTTTGAAGGGTGAAAGAAAAGAGGTGAATGTTTTAAATGCGGTAAAAAGGGACACTTGGCAAGGGATTGCAAGAAAAACAAGAAGGCAACCACGGAAGACAAGGAGGGTGAGGACTGACTATATGATAGTCAGGCATCACTAGAAGGTGATAGCAGAGATATGACAAATGAAAATGTGATAGAGGGAATAGGGAATGTAAGAGAAGGAATGAAGGAAGTGCAGAAAGTTACGGATAGTGAAGAAAATGAAATATTGGATTTAGCTTTATTAAGCTTAGAGCTCTATTTAGCAGACATGAAACCAGAAGTTACACTCCTGGTAGAAGGGAGGGAAGTCAGATTCTTGGGTGACTCAGGGGCATCACGGACCCTGATACATCCCTCCAAACTGCCAGAGAATTCAGAGTCACCTGATTACATACTAGTGAAAGCAGCTAATGGACAGCTGTATCAGGAGCCCCTCTCCCATAATATTGCAATAACTGATCCTGTTTCAGGATTGACCCAGAAAAGCAAAATTGTTGTTTCTGCAAAATGCCCAGTAAATCTCTTGGGCAGAGACCTTATGCAGCTATTTGGTATAGCAGTAGTTCCGACTATGCAGGGTATGGAAGCACAGTGACAAATTGATATCTTTGCAGTGCAATCGGATGGTGAAATGTTTTAATGGTACAGCCAGGACTTGGTTACGACTGGTCCAGGGGCAGTAACCAAAGAGTTGATGAATGTAGCCATCAGCAAGTTCCCCTCCCTTGACATTGATAAACAGCATTTGTTGCACTGTACTCTGTATTATTGTAACACACCAGGACCTGATAAGGAATATGAGCAAGAATTGTTTAGAAATCATGCAAACAGATTGATATTACGTAATCTATACTGGGACACAGAAGGGAACAGTGTAGCCAGCTGTTCATTGCCCCAGGAGTTCTTTGCACTTTATGAATCTAATTGATTATCACATGTTAGCTTAACTAAGGACAAGAATGTAAAATGGGTAGACTTAGGAGAAAAAGTCACGAGATGGGAAAAACAGACAGAGTTAGAGCTGTCAGAACAGGGAATACAAATGCAGAAGTTGAATTGGATAACTCAGACCCACCCAGCTGCACACTTGCAGTCTAGCAAGGACAGCTGATTAGCACTCCTATTGAAGAAGGAAGAGAATGCCTTACAGAATATACCAGGAACTCTTTGGTCAACAGGAAAGTCAGATGTAGGACTTATTCGTACAGCAGGACCAGTTATTATTATGCCAAAGTCAGCATTTAGACCACAGAAAAGACAGTATCCCTTAAGAAAAGATGCAGAGGTAGGAATCAAACCTATTATAGCAGCTTTACTTAAGGAAGGGGTGCTGGTAGAATCTCCTGATTCACCATGTAACACGCCCTTATTTCCTGTTAAGAAAGCAAATGGAGAATGGCGTATGGTCCAAGATTTACAAGCTGTAAATGATGCAGTAATACCAAGGGCACCTACGGTGCCAGACCCACACACTCTGTTGAATGATTTAAAACCTCAACAGAAATATTTTTCTGTGGTAGATATCAGCAATGCGTTCTTCTCGATACCGATACACCCTGACAGCCAGTATTGGTTTGCATTCACATTTCAGGGGAAAAGGTATACATATACGTGACTACCACAGGGATATTGTGAAAGTCCGACAATATTCTCACAAGAAATGGCAAGCAACTTGGCGGGATTTACCCCACCGAGAGGTAGTCAGATTTTACTTTATGTTGATGATATCCTGCTGGCGGCCCCCACCCAGCAAGATTGTAAAGAAGTTATCATAGCGCTATTACAATTTTTAGCCACTGAAGGACATAAAGTAAACAAAAATAAACTGTAGCTTTGTAAAAAACAAGTTAAATACCTAGGATATGTAATATCCAAGGAGGGTAGGACATTAGATGAGGACAGAAAAATAGCAATTTTACAAGCACCAAAACCCACTACCAAGAAGGAAATGATGTCCTTCCTGGGTACGACTAATTTTTGTCAGAGCTGGATTCCAAACTATGCCTTGGAATCTGCACCACTGACTAACCTGATTTATAAAAGGCCTATGGCAGCACAGGATTTGTTACAATGGACACCAGAAGCAGAATCTGCTTTCTGCAAACTGAAACAGTTAATAGCGTCCTCATTAGTTTTGGGATTACCAAACTATCATAAACATTTTTTCCAAACTGTAGATTGTAAGCAAGGTTATATGACATCAGTATTAACACAGCAGCATGGGGACAAGCAACGCCCTATTGCTTAGTATTCATCACAACTAGACCCAGTGGCACGGTCTTTACCTCACTGTGTACAAGCAGTAGTTGCAGCTGCAATGGCAGTACAGGCTTCGGCCTCAGTAGTTTTGTTCCACCCTCTCACATTGAGAGTGCCTCATGCAGTCACGATTATTTTACTGCAAGAGAAGGTAGCATATCTTTCCCCTGCTAGGCATCTTTCCTGTATGACTATATTGTTGAGCCAACCTCATATGACAATTGAATGATGTACGACTTTGAACCCTTCTACCTTGTTCCCAACCCCTGCAGATGGCACACCACACAGCTGCCTGAAGGTGATTGAGCAAAAGATACTGCCTAGAAAAGATATCACGGATGTCCCCTTGGATGATGCTGAGGTGACATACTACGTGGCTGGCTCATGCAAAAGGGGTCCTGCAGGACAGAACCTAGTAGGATATGCAGTAGTTTCTGATACTGACACTATAGAAGTGAAATCTTTACCACACAATTTATCTGCACAGGCAGCAGAATTGATTGCCTTCACACGGGCATGTACCTTAGCAAAGGGTAAATGTGTGAACATTTTTACTGACAGTCAGTATGCTTTTTCTACTGTACATGTTTTTGCGCAACAGTGGAAAAATCGAGGAATGATAACGTCTACTGGCAAACCAATCAATCATGCACAGTTTATTTTACATCTCTTAGAATCTATTCAGTTACCTCAGAAAGTAGCTATTTGTAAATGCACAGCTCATACCAAGCAACAGGATAGGATTTCAAAAGGTAAGGCGAGAGCTGATACAGCTGCAAAGCAGGCAGCTTCAGAAGTATTTCTTTTGAATGAGGAATTACAACCCTCTGAGATTTTAGATGTAGAAATGTTAAAGACAATGCAGACACTTACTATGCAAGCTGAAAAACAAAGATGGATAAAATGAGGAGCAATTCTCGAAAAGGGGATGTACATCTCTAAAGAAGGGAAACCGATATTGCCATCTAATTTGTTTAGATATGCAGCTTTGTTGAGCCATGGGGAGTGCCATGTCTCAACAGGGGGGATGATACAGCTGGTGAATCAAGTGTTCACGACATACCGATTCTTAAACTACTCTAAAAAATTTTGTTCGATGTGCCACGTTTGTAATAAACATCATGCACAAGGGGCATTAAAGCCCAAGCAAGGGAGTTTCCCTACACCACCGTATCCGTTTCATACTATCTGTATGGATTTTATAGAATTGAACAAATGTGAAAATAAGAAGTATTGTCTTGTCATCGTAGATATGTTTTCCGACTAAAAATCCAGATGCGGCAACCGTGGCAAAAATTCTCATTAAAGAAATCATTCCTAGATTCGGCATTCCGGAAAGGATCTACAGTGACAATGGCACACACTTCGTAAACCAGACCATACAACAGTTAAGTAAACATTTTGGTATTTCTTTAAAAATCATTGTGCATACCACCCACAATCTGCAGGGCTAGTAGAGAGGCATAACGGGATTTTAAAGAGTAAGCTAAGGAAGTTAATAGTAGAAACACAGAGGAATTGGGTTTACTGTCTGCCCTTGGCACTCTTGAGCATGAGAACTGTTCCGAATGCAAAAGGATTGACTTATTTTGAAAAACTATTTAGAAGGGCTTATTATATACCTCAGTGGAAACCTCTCATGCCCGCAGACCAGGAAGCCGACTGTACACTAGCTGTGTACATGAGAAACTTGTTAAATTCTAAACATCTGTTGCAGTCAAATTCTGTTTCAGATAAAGAACAAACCAGACTTTCAGAAGTGGCAGTGGTCCCAGGTACCTGGATCTGGGTGAAGACAATAAAGAAAAAGAATTGGGCGTCACCAAAGTGGGAAGTTCCATATCAAGTGCTTCTGTCGACACCCACTGCAATCAAGATAGCAGAGCGTGCCTCCTGGATCCACCTGACGCACTGCAAACTAGTTAAGAACTTTGAACTGGACAAAAATCTTGTCACATGCCAAGAGTAAAAATGATAGAGTCCAGAAGAAACAGGAATGCAGAACAACCCTTTCCTCAGAAGTATTGCATAATCATCCTGTTAACTGTACTAGTGACAATAATCTTTTTGCTGTGGCCTTTCCTTTTCCCAGCCACACAGACTGAACTGAATAAATGTGAAGCATTACTCATAGACTGGCATCCAAACTTTAACACTTACCAGGCAATTAAATATGTGTATGCTGAGACTTTCAGTGTTTCGAATTGCTGGATTTGCACAGCTTTGCCGACAGCATACAGGGGTTATTAATGACTACGGTCCCCCTAGGGGTCAATGAGACCTGGGAAAATCTGATTTATGATACCTCAACCATTACATCACAAGATAAAACAGCATTGCACTTGTCTGTTCCACAAAAGGGAACTGTGTGTTTTTATAAAAATGATACTGTTCAGGTGGGTTGGAGCAATTGCAATGTGACTCTTCCTTATAAATGTTACACTAAAGGTAACAATGCAGATTTTTATTGTAATACAAACTATGATTCATTTCTTGGATTGATGCACAAAACAATTGATGAAGTAAAACATAATTCTGTTCTTTATAAACAACTGTCTATAATTGATAGAAAAATGTTTCATGCAGGGCGAGTGTATATTCATAGCAAAGTTACTATTAAAGTAGAGGACTGTTATTTTGTGTGTGGCAGAAAGGCCTACAAATGGTTACCTGAGAATTGGTCCGGCAGTTGTTTTTTGGGTTACCTGGTTCCTGCCATACGACACACTGCAGTTTTGCCTCGAGGAAAAATTTGAAATGTCCGAGAGGTCGTCAAGAAACCTGTAAATCCAGTGGGACAAATTAATGCATGTTGGAAAAACCATCATTCTATAGGCAATGGACTGACACATATGGACTTGAGTGAAAGTGTTATATTGTGGGCAGGCATATTACCAGCATATGGAGCAGTGAAATCGATCTGGGAACTGAGAAAACTGTCTAAACTTCTCAAAGTAATGAGCAAAGCAACTTTTTCCGCTCTCGAATTGGTGACTGATGAACTGAATGCCATGAGAACTGTAGTGCTTCAAAACTGCATGGCTCTCGACTTCACCCTAGCGGCGAGAGGTGGTACTTGTGCTTTAATCCAGGAAGAGTGCTGTTCGTATATTCCTGACCATAAACATGAGATAGACAATCATCTTGAGGTAATTCAGCAAGTGTCGGCCATGACCAAACCAGGCCCAAACCCACTTACGGACTTTTTCCAGAAATGGTTTGGGGGGTGGGGTACCATCCTAATGAACATCCTGATTGCCATTTGTGTAGGAATGCTCCTACTGGGAGTATGTGTTTGTTGTGGCATCCCCTGCATGAAAAGACTGATTAAAGACTTTATAGACATGTCAGTTTATGAAACCTTATATCAAAGTACTGAGTTTGAAGAGCTGTTAAAAGATTGAAAATGCTTTCATAAGTTTAAACTGAATGACTCTCTTAACTGCAAATCCTAAGTGGAAGAGGTTAGGAGAAGAAAACAAACTGTTTATGCTTATTTGGAAAGTAGAATAAAAGTATTAAAAGGGGGGAAATGTCAGAAAAATATGTATTAGTATATGTATTAGTAATATGCTTAGTGCATTTAGAGCTTGAAAAGGGTAAACAAATTTATTCTATTTTACACTGCATAAATCTGTACAAATTGCAGAAGCTTTCTGACCTTGTATTTTCATGAAATATGCGCAGCTAAAATCTTTGCTTAAGCCTTGGAAATTTACTGAGAAGCAGATGATTTCTGCTTGTGTCAGGAAAATAATGAATAGAACAATACCACTTGTATAAATGTTATGAAACTTAGACAAGGAGTTCCACTTGTGCTGTGAGAAAATACACAGCTGCAGAAGCTATAGATAATTAGAACAAAGACTGCTTGAAAATATGAACTGCAATCAGCATTTGCTTGTGTCTGGGCTAGAAAAGTACCTTGAAATATAACACATGCATTAGAACGATACAATAGAAGCTTGTAACGGGCTAGTGCCCACCAAGGCCAGGTTGTTTTTCTCAAAAAGTTTTTCATAAATCCAGTCATGTCAGCAGAAAATCTGAGTAACATCTGCTGTAGAACAATACTGAAAGTTGTGTTTGATTATGTCAGCTATAGAAGGCCATGTCTTGTAAAACAGTATAAGAATAGCATACTTCCTGTTAGTAGTTAGGCAAAATCCTGTATTTGCATGTTTTTGTCTCCTTGCTGCAAGTTATTAAATGTGCCTTAACTGAACCTTACGTGTATTGGTCTTTGAAGTTTTTTCCTTTGACAATTATATATGGGTCTACTGCTTTTGGTCGCATTACATTTGGTCGAAAATGATTTCAGGCAGCCCACTTCACTGAAAGCTCATTTCACTGAAAACCCATTTGGTCAAATTCCATTTGGTCAAAAATGGAATATAGCCCCTGCCCCACTGCAGTGCGACCCTGAAGTGAGAATATAAAGTTGGGGGGTGAGGGGCACAGCCCCCCACATTGAGGGGTGTGGGGGGTGTAGCCCCCTATATAATTGCAGTGTATTCACTATTATAGACTTGTGTATCCATTAAAAATACATTGAAACATATAACATCAGTAAAAACTAGTTGCAAAATGTGGGGGGGCTACGACCCCCACCCACCCCAATGTGGGGGGCTGTGCCCCTCACCCCCCCTAACTTTACATTCTCACTCCAGGGTCGTAATGCAGTGGGGCAGGGCCTATATTCCATTTTAGACCAAATGGAATTCGACCAAATGAGCTTTCAATCAAATGAGCTTTCAGTGAAGTTGGTGTGTGTGTGTGTGTGTGTGTGTGTGTGTGTGTGTGTGTGTGTGTGTGTGTGTGTGTGTGTGTGTGTGTGTGTGTGTCTGTATATGTATATATATATATATATATATATATATATATATATATATATATATATATATATATATATATATAATAAATGTCCACAACATGTAGTGGAGTCATAGAGTCATACCCCAGCACCAACAGTCTCAACCTCTTAGTGCAAGGGGATGTCATGTAAGTATTGCAGGTATACATGTCGACTTTTGCTACTGTAACAGGGGTTGTCTTAACATTAATGTTGTGTGGGAAGTCACATCTGATATTGACATGTATGCCATCAGTTACTGACACACATCATAAGATCATCATAGTACAGTACCACACAAATCACAGTAATGATCCTGTGGAATACAGCAGAGATATGACCAATAAATTTTTACAGGCTGACACAATCTGGTCAGTCCAAAGGTATACACAGCACCCCTTAGTGCAAGACGTGTGAACCAAGCCTGACAAAGTGGATGTTTACAGCCATGTACATGGGGATATCACGAAAATACTGGAATAGATAAGCTCACACAGTTTAAGCATTCACACACACCTGTCTGTCTTGACACATAACAACTGGAGGAGCAGAGGTCAGAAGCCCACATACTACCCACTAGTTAGTGACATACATCTGTACACCATTCCACTGCTTTGTCAGAAATACACAACAGTTATGGTGTCCAGGCAACAGTACATGTGACAGATATCTGGACAAAAAAATCACACTGGGTAAATACACTGAGCTGCTAGGCATGTCACAAAGCACTCTGCAAACTACAGGCAGATTGCTGCAACACTGCTACAACACTGGCCCCCATTTCATATGGGGGAATATACATGCAAATATAGCAGGCTCAACAGGCATGTAACAGCACAGAGTAACAGACACCTGTGTGAAGGTGCATACCCGCAACCAATCTGAACATAGCCATAGTCACATATGGTAAGCGTACTTAATATCACAGTATATGGACTGTGTGAACAACACTATCCTCATATGTGCCACTCACACACTAACCCTACATATACTGGGCCAATACACAGTGTATTCCGATGCCTGACTGTGGTATGGGACATGTGTCGGTCTGGCCCTACAAACATGAATGGTGATAGGGTACCATACACTGCAGCAGCATGCAACATCACATAGCACAGGACCAAGAACAATGACATCTACCACAGTCTGTACACAGGCCAAGGTACATATTCACATTACACACTCTGTTGACAATCACCATAAATACACAGACCTCACTACTGTACACACTACAACAGAATATACATGTTTTTTCCTCAGATATAAGGCCTACTATACATAACATGTCTAGCAGTCTTGGTAACTCACTGACTTGTTATCAGGTATGATGTCAGTAAATAATAATGTACTGAGCATATGCACCTCTTACTGCATGACATATGTACAAAGGTTGACAGAGTTGTGGCTGGAGGCACTAACACGGGACCAATATTGACATGTTGCTGTGATGAACCCATACATTTACTGTTGTAACAGGGTTTTCTGTGACATATGTCTACTGAGGGATATGAAGTCAGTAACTCACATGGCTGTCACCATGTACTGACTGCAATCCTCAGAGTATGCTACTGCATTTCTAAAGATAGGACATGCGTGAGTAACACAACACATGTAAGACTCCAAACACTGGCCAGTCTGCAGATAGCCCTACAGGTGGGAGTTTCCCCAACCACATAACACTGCCATGACAGATATTAAATCATGTAGACAAGCCATATCCATACAAACCCTGTTAAACCAACATTACTTAAAATGTAGAAGAGCAAGACTTACATTCTGTCCTCATGTCTGGAACATCCCCCTCCTGTTTGTTGGCCTGTCTCCACAGTGTATGTTGTAAGAGGTATATCCAACTACTCTCTGTGATGCTGTTTGTAAAACACTTTCATGAAGTCCTGCTCACAGTGAATGAAAAGGGCCAACTCCCACATGGTGTTCTTAGTTATAGGAGTGTGTTTCCATGCAATTGGCTATGGGAATGATACCACAGCTGTTCCACATGCAGTCAGCTAGCGGTGGACTGCAATTCATGCAGAGGTCATCAGCTGATCATGAGCATCACTTACAAAACACAAGCTGCTGCCTAAGCAAAGCAGGTGTACTTTTCCACATCCACCATAGAGGGAGTGAGAGAGACAGACAGAGACAAATTAAGAAAGGAAGGGGGTAGGAGAGTAAGCGCTAAGCATGTTTGTGTCACACACTTACCAGTACTGGGTTTCAAACCTCTGCCTGACTATGCATTGTTATTACATTTTTATGCAGTTATTGCATGCGCCATGGACCTTACATGTTGGAAAACATTCCAAAGGTATCTTTGAAGGTGAGTGACATCAGCAACAGTGATAAAGGAGGGATAAGGTAAGTGTAGCACATGTGGCTGTCCACAAAAGCAGATGTCAAGGAAGACACAACCACACTCTCTCAGGGACTCACACACATTATCACAGTTGGCAGGGTCAGGATTAGAATTCCTAACTAACTAGTTTTCTACACTACAGTATTATACTGGTATCACATGCACCACAGAGATTATCAGGCTGATATATGGACAAAGGGTATGTCAAGATGACTGACATCAGAAGGCATGCTACAATAGGGCAATGGGAGGTGTAGTGAGTGTGAATGGCTTAAAATCATTACTCTCCACACACACTAACACACAGATGCAGATTTGCCATTACTGACATGCATGGGTTCATTGCTTCACAGGTGTCTACTAGGTGACTGTGCCAGAAGGCTGTACAAGGCTAGGAAAAGGGTATACCTTAGCATGAGGCCACATGACAATGGTCTGCAGTGTGGCTCAGGGGTGTAGTCCCTGGATTGGCCCACACAGGTGGGTATTGTATTCACCATCCACTCATCTGGGTTACTATTGTGGGTGGGCAGTGGTGTTCAATGCTTGCAATGTATGTGTTCTATATTCCATAACATGGACAGTGTCTGGGTTGTGCACATGTCCCACATGCATGTTCTGTGACATGTGGAAGTGTACCTGTGGTCACTGGAGCATGTTGTGTGCAGGAATATGTAAGCTGCAGGTCACAGTACTGGACACAGCTTCATTCATCTTGTATTCCCTAGGAAATTGCTGCAAGCAAATGTTCCGGACCTCAAGAGGTGAGAACTGGCTATGGAACTGAGGTTGTGCCAGCACCTACATTGACAGCATGATACAGGTATTCACTGGTATTAGTGGCATCTGTCCATACAGGGCATGTGTATAAGGCATGGTATTTCCTTTGTGGGTTACATTTGCAGACTCTACAGTTGTTGCAGGTGTCCAGTGGGGAACATAGCTAAGGGCCACTGTAAACAATTATTTGCTTTTTGTAGGAATGGAACAAGGTGGCATGTCCTCGGTAGTCCACTGCAATCACACTGTGGTTACTATCTGTGGGCAATATGCAGGGAACTACCAGTATAGTGGTTGTTGCCTAGGAAAATGTGTTTGTGTATGAGACATGGGTGGAGAGTTTTCTCTGGGTAATACAAGGATGTCCTATATTGTCCACCAATCCATAATGTCACATGTAGAGGTATGGATTGTCTACACCAGCCTCTCTGCTGCTTGACATCTGTTGTCCTTGTAAGATGGACATTGTGACATATAGTAGGTCCTCAATATAAGAAATTTGCATAACCCGCCCCACTATGAGTCCTGTTGTTACATAATCATAGTTACCTCCACACAGGATACTGATGACAAACAAGCACACACACACTTGACAGTACTGAGATTCAAACCCCTATCTAGTTATGTATTGCTACTACAGTGTACCACATGTATTGCACATGCAATGGAGCTTATAAGGCTAGCCTTACTCCAAAGGTGTATTTCAAGGTGAATGACATCAGCAGGCTTGCCAAAGTAGGGCAATGGAAAGTGTAGTGACTGGCCTCAAAAGCATTGATCCCTACACAAACACACACACACACACACACACACACACACACACACACACACACACACACACACACACAGAGTTTCACAGTTGGCATGTCTAGGATTAAAACTCCTACCTAACTAGTACACCACACTATAGCATTACACAGTTATAGCACACCCCACAGAGCTTATAGGGCTAAGCCTTCCCCAAAGGTGTATTTCAAGGTGAATGACATCAGCAGGTTTGCCAAAGTAGGGCAAGGGAAAGTGTAATGAACGTGACTGGCCTCAAAAGCATTGATAAATATACACACAAACAAATACACACACACACACACACACACACACACACACACACACACACACACACACACACACACACACATGCACACACAGTCTCACATTCGCTATGTCTGGGATTAGAACTCCTACCTAACTAGTACATCACGCTATAGCATTACACAGTTACACCACGCACCATAGAGCTTATATGACTAGCCCTATAAGCTCTATGGTGCATGGTATAACTGCATAATATAGAGCTTATAGGGCTAGCCCTTCTCCAAAGGTGTATTTCAAGGTGAATGACAGCAGCAGGCTAGCTAAAGTAGGACAATGGGGAGTGCAGTGTGTGTGAATGGGCCATAAACCATTCGTCTGGAAGCACACACACAACACTCAGTCACACACAAGTTTACATTTGACAGGACCATCTATACAACTGCTAGATGAATAATGACTTGTACAGTCATGTTACACAGTTATCACAAGCACCGCAGGCACTATAGAGCTGAGACCTACCAGAAGCAAATGTCTACGGACATTGGCACATCATGTGATATTGGCCAATTGGATGTGTGCTGGGTGGGACAGGCCTCATGATAGGAAGCTCTTTGCCACTGTCCGTCACTCTCTTCCACATATCTATGTATGTGTATGTTTGGCCTATTATAGAGTGTTGTTCTTGGATATATGTGTGTATTCCTATCCGATGTGTGTGCAGAGCATGACTGGTGTACAATGTGGAGTGCGTGCACAGACATCTGCGACTGACAGATATGTATAGTCCACTGTTGTTGCCAGACATGGGCTTCATTTCTTTAAGTGTGGGAGCATGCCCAGTATGACTCTTCAGTATTTTGTTGTCAGACATGGGCTTCATTTCTCTAAGTGTGGGAGCATGCCCAGTATGACCTTCTGTACTGAATGTGTGAATACATTCCAGGTAAGTTGTACTCCAGTGCAGGCATTTGTGTTCTACACGTACAGCTAGAAACCTGGTTCTGCAGGATATCTGTAGATAGGTTGAGAATATGGGGTCACAATGGGCAAAGGATAGTGGGATACTGTAACTAAATGTGTCTGTGCTGCTTCTGCTACATGGTTTTGGGGTTAGCAGAGATATTCAGACATATGTACTGTTTTACACTGTGATGTTTTATGTCATCAACTACTGACAGGTATACGTATTTGCTTGCAATAATTTCCTGGGGAATACAAGATGAATGAAGCTGTGTCCAGTATTGTGGTCTGCAGCCAACATATTCTTGCACAATCATGCCATTCTGGAGGGGAAGCTCCAGACCCTTCCTGATGGGTCTATGTAAATGGTTTAGCACCTTGGTACTGTGGTGGCTGAGGATCCCATGCTTGTACATCTATCGATGTGACAGAATGGCCATATCCTGCTGTGGCCATACCTCACAGCTGTACAGATTCACACAAGTTACCCAGAGGCAAGGCTCATATTTCTGGTCATTACCCCTTCACATTGTGGTTTACGAGCAGGTTTGCTGCCACCCATTCCTGTGTTTTCAGGCAGGGGAAGTATGTGCACACATCTGAGTTTCAGATTTCACACACTCCATGGTGTCCATGCTTCTACCTCCCCTCTGTTATTCTATCCTCTTCCAAACATTATGCAAACAATATCTGATAAGTATCCCTATAGCTATTACTTCATCCCAGCAGTATTTAGGGGTTGGTCCACAGTTCATGTAGTAGGACATGATGGACATGCTACTGGGATTTGTCAACATGACCTTGCATTTGTGGTCTGTGGACTGTATGTTGTTATTTGGGAGGCCATGAGATAACATACACTGGCAGCACGGGAGAGACACAGGCCTTTGATAGAGGACTGTAGGGCATTTCGTAGTGATGCAGACCATCTGTAGCAAGCCAGTGCATTGTGTCACTCCTACAGTCCCAGGCTACAAGCCACTGTATTCCCATGTGGTGACAGGGTAAGTGTGCAAGGTGTTAATGGCAATAGTTTCTGTCCTTATTAATACATTGGTGTGGATGCTGGCAGGATGCAGCTTACAGCTAGGGACACACCTGCATGGGACACCTATTCAGCATGCTGCATTCTGTGGATATTCCCATACAGAGGTGAGGATCATAGTGTACTCCTTTCCAACAGCAGGGATATGACCTGTGAGGTACCTGTGGCTAATGGTGGGATGAGCTGATTACATGTGTGCTATGGAAGCTACTTGCAGCTGGCTCACAGATATATGTGGGGAATTCCACTTATGCTGGCTTGTGCGGGTTCATCAGTGGTTTCTCAGTACTTCATACCCGTGCCTTTTGTGGTCTGCCAATGTTTGGTCAGACTACATCAGTATTCCATACTACACAGCCAACTAATGTGCTGCTAACCTATATGTACAAATCCAAAGGTGTGTGCATTTGACAGTAACATTTTATACACTCTCTGTCTAGGGTAGTTCCACCTGTGTGCTGTTTGTATGTCTGGCCCCATATTCGTGCCATGTCCTTCTTTCAGATGGTGACAGATATTGCATCTGAACAATTAGTATGAATTACTGCTGGATTGTGTCTTGCTGGGATGCATTGTGTTTGGCACTGCAGTTGTGAGAATTTGGCCCTGTCATCAACAGTACTGGCCATTGGCCACTGAGACAGAACCCTCCATGCCTACATGCTGACCACTTTCACACAATATACAACACACAACAACCTAACACAGAGCCCTGCATATTGTACACGTGCATCAATCTATCCTGCTACTTTGGCCAGTTCAGGTAATCTGTGCTCCACTGTTATTATACCCACACATACATGTTACTACATTTCTACATAGGATTGTGGGGGGGCACACCTGACAACTGTAAACATTTGCTATGACTGTACTGGTATTTCAGGTAGTCTGTTGGCTTCCATTTCATTTTGTATTCTGACCTATCATGCAGACTAGAAGCATATCAGTGTATTTCAATTCTTAGGTTTTATTGACCTACATTTCAGTTTCAGACTTCTTACCCTTCAGAACTAACATCCCACTGCCCGACCTGTTGTAGTCTGTCTGTGTAGGTCTGGAGGGGGGCTGGTCTCCTTTGCTATCATTTGGAGGCCTTAGCACAGCATTTCTTTGTGTTTGTCTACACCTGTCCTGCTGGCTGAGACTGTTGTTGGGTATGTGAGCCTCACTGACATACATGTGTGTGTCTTATGGACACACATTTGGCCCTCCAGATGTCCTGCAGTGGATTTTGTCACCTTGTCTAGTACTGCCTATGTTGTTGACACCAGTATTTGTTATGGATTTCATGCTGCCCATATAGGTGTCTACTATCTGCTGGCATTCCATTCAGCCACCCAATTCCCTTGCATGCTCACATCCGTACCATAGATACAAGTAGCAGAACATACTACTCCATTCAGCAATTGATAGTGAGAGTGACTTACCTTGTGGCTGTGCCAGTATTGAGGATGGTGCTGGAGGGCTGACTATGTCGGATGCACATAGTACACTCCCTATACATGGTTAAGCACAGGTAGTGTTATGTTTGGCATCCCTTTTACTGTATGTGCGAGTCAGAGAGAGATGTCATTCCCTGGGTTCCTACCATCTCAGTGTATGTGTTATGCATTGCCTCTATACAAAGGCCTGGGCATAATGGGCATGCCTACTTCTGCCTACAGGGGCAGGCTCAGGTTGTTCCTCCTCTGAGTCACTCTGTGCCTGTGCTGGCCTTGGCAATGGTGGTGGACTGTTTGGCCCTGCCCCATGCTGTTCCTGCTGCAGCTGTTTCCCCAGGATTATATTGTGTAGCATGGCACATACAATAACAATTTGGGTACATGTAGCTGGTGAGTACTGCAAGGCTCCACCGGATATGTCCAGGCACTGGAATCATGACTTGAGCATCCCAAACACACGCTCTATTATGATTCTGGTCTGTGCGTGTGCCTCATTATGGAGTTCTTGTTCGGGTGTGTGTGCATTTCTGATGGGTGTCATCAGCCACGACTCTAGTGAATAACTAGCACCCCCCACTAGGTGGCCATATGGAATGTCCCCATTGGCAAATCTCTGGTACAACTGCGTCATATGACAGATGTGGGAGTTGTGATAGCTTCCAGGGCTGCCAGAACACACATTCATTATAATGCCCTGGGCATTGCACACAACCTGGCATGGCAGATGATGGGAGGGGAAGCCTTTGCGTTTTATGTAGACTCTACCCCACTCACCAGGTGGTGCTTTGATGTGTATGTGCGTGCAGTCGATAGCACCCACTACCTCAGGGTATTCTGCTATTTGGTGGAAGAGGTGCATATTGCTGGTCAACGCCTCACGGGTGTTGAGGAAATATATGTGCTCACCAGCATGTGCTGACATGGCATCCAGGAACTGGTGGAGTACCCTGGATGCTGATGCCTGTGAGATCCCCATGATAACCCCAGTTGGCCTTTGGAAGGTACCTGTGGCTAGTCTTCTTAAGCCTACACATACCTTGGTATCCATTGGGATGGGTTCCCCTCTGTTGGTTCTGTGTGTGTGAGGCATGGCCGGTACAGCTCAACAATTTGCTGTAGGAGGTCCCTGTCCACCCTATATTGCTCCAATATCTCCAGTTCATGTAGCCCCTGGTAGGTTACCCTGGGTCTTTACACTCTTCTCCTTCTCCTCACTGTTAGTTGGTGATCAGCATTGTCATCCTCATCACCCTCAGCCTCTTACACATGTTGATTATGAGAGCAAAAGCAGCCCTTATCATTTTGTAGCTTTTGTTAGGTAAAATTCCCCCATTTGTGTACACTGGTGGTGTAGAGTTTGTGGAAAAAACAGAGGGAAAGGTGTTTGCATAGTTTATAGTAGTGTGCTGGGCTGGGCTGCTGCCTGTGTAATTGGCTGGTTCTGGTACATTTCACCTGACAGCTATGCTAATTCTCCTTGATTACCTTCCTACTGCTATTTTCCCTTCCTATTGCCTTCCTGTTTAAGGCCCGTGGTGTGCCACGCAATCCCAGTGCTCAGATGTGAACAGAGCTGCTATTTCCTGTTTTTGTTTAAACCCTGTGCGCACCACGCACACCTGTTTAGGCAATGTAAACACTGTTTAGCAGAAACTGGCCCTCCTTGGACAAGATCACACTTTCCATTTCTTAGTGAAAGACAATACAGCCTTAGACACACCCCCTGCCTTAGCTGTGCTTAGCTAAGTGCAAACACGGGCCACAGAGCTCCAATAAGCTTACAGCATGCATGACACACCCCCTTATGAAGTCATCTAGCTCTTAGGCTTACACTTTGGTCTTAATGCACCTACACAGTTGGGTGCAAGCTAGCACTAAGGGGAAATCTGTGATTCAGTATCATTGCCCTCATTTGCATAGGATTGACTGCTAATGCATGGTTACAAATCTGACACTCAGCTGTCCCCTTTAGCAACCACTATTCCATGCTCTTGTTGTGTTATGCATGCCATTGACTATTATGGCAGAATTATGATTTTGGTTTAAAAGCTTATTTCCAGCTTTTTTTTTAATTTTTGGGATGATCCCATTTGCGCACCGCTCCCCTGCACTTCAACAGCCAAAATCAGCCAACAAAAAAAAGTTAATTTTTATAATTTTGAAATTATTTTTCATGCCTATGGCCATATATTTGGCCTTTGGCATGCCTAACCCTTCTAATACATGTGTTTTTATGAGCTGTCATGTCTCCGTTTTGTAGTTTGCAGAATTGTATTCAGCTACTGGCTGAATACATTTCTGCAATCTACACTATTCCTGCACAGGCGTCTGTCTGCTTCCTGGATCGCTAATTCACCTCATTTGCATGGTTTTCACCAGCAAATGAGGTAATTAGCATACAGGGGCAATGTCCATGCAGGAATAGTGCAGGAGCGCTCATGCACGTCCCAGGAGCTTATTCCTGGATCGCACGGCAGCCATTTTGACTGCAGCAGCTCTTGCACTATTCCTGCATGCCATGCAGAGCTTGCAAAATCCTGGGGAACATAATGCAACTACATAACAAAATTACATAAAAGTAAATATGACACTAAGGTTGGCCCCTAGATGTCTGCAGTAATTCATTAGAGCAAAGTAACAAATGAATACGAAACTATACATACACATAAATTGGTAATCACATTATTCTGTATTAATATTTTCTAAATTTAAATTTTGAAAAAAAAGTGTAGCAGGATAGAATAAATACTGAAACTCAATGAAAATTGCAGTAGTTGCATCTGGTAGGCTAAAATGCATAAACATGAATGTAATTACAAATATAACTGTCCAAACTCTGCAATAATTAATTTAGGTCAGGTGAAAACAGTGCACCTAAGTTAATAATTCTCTTTCTTTTTTTACTGAAGCTATCAAAATTTATCAAATTTATTTTGGTTACCTGAATATATGCTATCGATCTTAGGTAAAGACATCATTAGAGTATGTCTGACTCTGTAGTTAAGCACTAGGTTATCTGCACTTGCAGGCCATTTTAAGCCTAGATAATTTCCCTTAAAGCTGAAAATCAAACCCTGTGTCTGTGAGGAGAGCACATTAACCATTACATCAACCTCCCCACCTAAAACACTTATTGTTGTTAGTGAAAGGATATTATTTTTTAAATGGTCCTGAAGTCTCACCAACATAGAAGACACCACATCCACATATAACAAAGAAAATAACCAGTATGTAGAGTACATTAATGATATGCCTAATCTCAAAACTTTTATTATAAGTATTTTTAGATGAAGAACAAAAAGAGCAATTCTCACATGGGAGACATCATCAACCGCTCTTTTTCCATTTTTCTACATGAGGAGGGGTGTTGCATTAACTGTTGACATCTATCTCGATTCAGTGCTACTCTCTTACTTATTCTGGCAGTCATGCATAACTGCCTCAGGTCTTCTTTCACACAATCCATACATTTCTTTGTTGGATGCCCTCGTTTCTTCTTGCCTATTTCCTGTTTACCTCCAATCAGTTTCACCAGATTGTCTTCTGCTTTTCTGCATGTGCTTGACCCACCAAAATCTCTTCTTTTTGACCTTTTCTACAATTGGAGCTACTTGGGCTTCTGCTCTGATGTCCTCACTTCTTTATCTGTTCCACAATGTGCTTCCTGCCACCCATCTCATGCACTCCATCTCCGTCATTCCAGCTTCCTCAACTGATTTACATTCACTGCCCACGTTCCCCTGACATATATATAACAATACTGGTCACATCATTGTTTTGTACACCTTACTTTTCGACTTCTTTAACATTCTTCTTTCACACACAACTCCTGATACTCTGCATCATTTGGCTAGAGCTCCTTTAATTCTGGCTTTGACCTCTTCTTTCAGACTTCCCTTCCCTTCTCTTCAACCACCCCTTCCAAATACATGAGACTGCTAACCTGCACCACAATTTTCTGTTCCAGCTCAATTTCAGCTTCTCTTGATTTTCCCATTTTCTGTTATTACAGCTGTGTTGTCTGTATTCACTTTCATCCTGTGTGCCTTTAGCTTTTAATTCCATTCCCTATTATTTGTTGATGTTTTCGTTCAGTCTGCCTGTAACATCATATCATCTGCATACAGCAGCTTTGTTGATCTGTCTCATGTGACCTGTTTGCTAATGCAGTCCATCATCAGTATGAACAGCAGTGGGTTCATAGATGAACCCTGATGCACACCCACTCCTATTAGATATCCCTCTGTGAGTCCATACACTCTTCAGACTTGTGCCAGTGGGTCTTTGTACAAAGCTTGCCATAATTCTACAAAGTTTATGGGACTTTGAACAATAGCAGAAATGCTCAAATAATCTTCCTTGCAACCTTGTTATATACTTTCTCCAAGTTAGGAATGCCTATTTGGACACTTTCCTCATCTCAAGCTTCTTCTCCACTATCTGCCTCACTGCAAACATCAGACCAGTTGTGCTGCATCCTGATCTGAATCCAAACTGCCCATCTCTCACCTTACTTTCTACTAATCTGCATATACATTTCATCCCTTATGATGTATGTATGATGACCATCTTCTTTATCTTTTGGTCTTTGTCTTGAGAAACATCCATATGGTTTTTGACCCCAAAGTAGCCTGGCTATCAATCTGCCTACATGGATTTTTGTATGCAGACAACTAACCCAAATTTCTTGACTTGCTGTTTAAAAAGGAACAGTAATCCTGAACCAAATTACCAAAAAGGGATCTGTTTTGCAAATATGCCATTACTGATGGATCTTAATCTTTGGTAAATTAAAGCCATAAGTGGTAATCAATAAATATGGATTTCTGTTCTGTAAATGTTCAGTCTCTGGATCTATATTTTCATAACTCACTCCTGGGTCACTGCTAAGCTTTATTTTTTGCTTTTTAAAATCTTTTCTGGATGGTAACTGTCAAATGTCTTGTGTATTCAAATAAGACACCGAGGCTAAGTATGCATTCAAGTAATTTATTGTACATAAACACATCAGGAGTTGCAACTGGAATATATACTTCGAACTTCGTAAGCTAACTAAGACTCATCACTTTACACACTCATGCATGTGCATCTCCATTCATGCCTGCATTCATTGTGACTGACTACACAAAAGGACACTGATCTCACACATGCTTAGTAACTTATATGCACGTGCTATCTAGCTACAGTGGCTGACTAGGTTCAATATACACAGTGATCTGCATCCTCCCATTTTAATTTTGTTTGACATGCAAAAAGGAGAACAAAGACATGTTAAGACCTCAACATCATATTAACATTTTAACAGCAAAGCTAAGTTCAAGTCCAAGTCACTGCAAATTTAGGATTGGGTCTGTAAATTCTACCCGATCTGGTAACATAGACATTTTGACTGGGTTTAGCAACAGGGACAGTTTCTAAGGATTTTCTCAAAACTTGAACATCAGAGTTTACATCAAAATTGTTTGAGGGAAGTACACTGTCCTTCTGAATTTGAACAGTTGATGAGTCAATCGGGAAATTAGAGTAGTCGGCACAGGCAATCTGCTGTGTTATTGGTTCAGAGACAGGTAACATATCTTCGATTCCTTCTGAAATCCATTCCTTCTGACTGTATGATGTAAGATCTTGGTTCTTCACAAATTTTCTTCACGATTCCCTCTCGGTCATATCCTTTAGATGTTTGCATTCTCACAATTTCTCTTTGTAGCAATGGTCTAAGGAATTTTTTGTACTTATCGTAGTGTAACTTCTGTGACTGAAGTTTTCTCAAAAGTTGACCCTTGACCACTCTATTGTTCTTTAAATTTGGTACAACAATTGTTTACTGATCGAAAGAGTTGTTCTAGTCTTTCTGGACTTCACTCTTTGAGTAGGTGAACCAAGCAAGTTGTCTTGAGGAATGTTTCTGAGATTAATTAAGTTAAGGAAAACATTGGTACCATCCCTCTTGGATTTCTCCAACAAGTGCTTTGCACTCTGAACTGCACGCTCAGCTAATCCATTAGATTGGATACTCAGGACTACTAGTAATATGGACAAAGTCTGAAGACTCAGTAAATTTGTTAAACTGCTGACTTGTAAGCTGTGCACCATTGTCAGACATGACTTTGTGCAGACTACCATAGACAGAAAAATGTCTCTTCAATCTTGTAATGATGTACTGAACATAATTTTAGGAAGTAGGTCACTTTCAAACCAATTTGAGTAAGTGTCAACTAACACTAAGTAATGCTGACCATTCCATGCAAAAATCATCGACCATGATACTTCAGGAGTCTGGTTTAGCTAAAGTGGTTCTTTTTGTTGATGCAGTTTGCTGCTATTGCAAATTGAACATGCTAGAGTTTCCTTCTCTATATCTTTGGACATAGAAGGCCAAAATACAATGCCTTTTGCCCTTCTTTTGGTTTAGTCATTATCTGGATGAACATGATGCAAAATCTTGATATATTCCTGTTGTAATGCTTTAGGAATTAACACTTTTTGACCTTTCATGATGATTCCATCTTCCATCAAAAGCTCATCTCTGTAAGGAAAATACTTCTGAATGTCAAGTGGTAAACCAGATTGTTATGTCGGCCATCTTTGACTGATAACATGTTTCAGCTTCTGGAGAACTGGGTCTGAAGATGTGTGATTTTACAGTTCATCAAGCTGTGATGACAAAAATTTCTGACTTCCATGATTTCAAAGTCTGCTGTTTCATTTTCATGTTGCTCTGTTGTTTGTCTGGGTGCTCTTGACAAAGCATCAGCAAGGTATAAGTATTGGCCTTTTGTGTAAAAAATATTGAAATTGTACTTTTGCCATTTTAACATTATGCATTGCAGGCATGCTGGGGATGTATGTATTGGCATTTTCAAAACTGTCACTAGTGGTTGGTGATCAGTCTCTATTTGAATAGGTCTGCCATAAATATAATCATTGAACTTCGAACATGTGAACACAACTGCTAAAAATTCTTTCTCTGTTTGTGCATAATGCATTTCTATTTGAGTTAACGTTATCCACACATAGGCTACTGGTATGCCTTCTTGAAGACTTGCTGTGTCAAGGCCGTACTTTGAACCATCACAAGAAAGAGTTACATGTTTGTTAACATGATAATATCTCATTATGGGTAGACTAGCAATTTTCTTCTTCAGAATATCAAATGCTCTTTGGTGTTCTTTCAACCAAGACCAGTTTACATTTTTGCATGTCAACTCACGTAATGATGCAGAAAGCTCACTCAAATCTGGGAGAAACTTTCCTAAATAGTTGACCATATCAAGAAAACTTTGTATAGATGTGACATTCTCTGGAACTGGCATTTCAAGAACTGCTGCCTGCTTAGATGGATCTGGTTGTATACCAGAGCTGGTAAATAAATGTCCCAGATAAGCAACTTCTATCAGTTTGCATTTACATTTCTGAGGATTCAGTGTATGATTTACTTCATGTGCATGATCTAGAATCTTCCTGAGATTTGTATCAGTTCATATTCACCACTGCCCTTACAATAACATCATCTACTGTAATAGCACATGGATAATCAGAAAAAAATGTGTTCCATTACATGTTGAAATACTTCACTGGCAGAACTGATTCCAAATGGCATTCTCAAAAATCAGTATCTACCAAATGGTGTACTGAAAGTGGTTAACAATGAAGATTTGTGATCCAGTGAAATCTGCCAGAATTTACTTTTTCATCTAAGACTGAAAAACAGTGGAATTTGGCATGAGAGTGGCTACCTCTTCTACTTTGCACATCGGATGACGAGGACACTTAAGTGTTTTGTTTAAATCTCTCGGCTCAATACATATTCAAATATCATCTAAGCTTTTCTTATGAGCTACGATCATGAAGGATACCCATTCAGTCGGTTCTTCTACTTGAGTAAGGACCCTGAAATTCACCATTTTGTCAGGTTCAGCTTTTACTTTACTCAGCATTGCTACTGGAATCTTCCTTGTTGGGCTGATAACTGGGCTTACTTCATGGTTTAACTTCATAGAATATGTGACTGGAAGTTTACCAAGCTTGTTTTTGAAAATATCAGCATATTCACTAAAAATATTCTGTGTAAAACTATCATTGTTGTTCAGATGTATATGGTGGACCTCTTTATTAAATTAAATCAGTCCCATTCTCAGACTGTCTTTGAGGCCTAACAGTGACTGCAAGTGTGTTTTGAAAGTCATAGCTGTTTCCAGCAAAATGGCATGAAAGAATTACTATGCCATCCGTCTGAATCTCTATACCACTATAAGCAACTAGTTTTGTACATTTTGTTGAATCAAGTTTCTTACCAGCTCGTTAGCAAACATTTGTGCCAATATAACATTGCACTTAGATCTAATGCCTACGTTAAGCTCTACAGGTTTCCCATTAATTTGTACAGTATAAAATATTTCACTCTTTATCAACTGGTAATCTACTGCATTAACTATTTCATCAATCACAGAGACACTATAGGTACATAGGTTGTTACTAGGCTATCGGCCCTAGGGCCTATACAAGCCTAGCCATAACAATTCCCTGTCTATTTCTTCTGATGGTATTTACTTCCCTGGACCCCTGTCTAGCAGGGTGACTGATGTGATCCCCGGGGTGAATTTCTTATCGCCCATCCAATCATCAAGGTTCCTTTTGAAGAGGGCCAAAGAGGCACTCTGCTTGACATGTATGGGCAGTCTATTCCAGAGTCTGGGGAGTCTCTGGGTCAGGAACCTATCCCTCCAGCATGTTTTGTTCATTGTGATGACAAGGTTTAGATCCTTGGAGCGTGTGTATCTGAGGGATTGGGATTTCTTTAAATGTAGCATCTCCAACAGATCTGGGTTTGACATGGCCTTGTATGTTAAGCAGAGATCGCCTCTGAGTAGATGATATTCGACTATATTCGGTGGAGTTGTTTTAGATGGTCAGCATAGGGCATCTGCTTTAGGACTGTGATTCTTTTGGTGAGGTATTTCTGTGGCCTTTCCAGTTGTTGCAGATGTCTTGAGAGGTATATACCAAACAGGGCACTGTATTCCATAATGGGTCTAATGAGGGATGAGTACAGTGGAAATATGACCTCCTTTTTTCTGGATGAAAAGCCCTTAGTGATCAACATAAAAAGTTTGCTCACAGCTCTCAGTTTTGCTACAGTCTCTATCTCAGAGATCTATGTGCTTCTTCGGATACTCTCTTTTAATATAAGTTTGCGACACTTTAGACTTGTAAAGCCTTTTGAAATGATTCCACTTTTTACACTTGTGCCATTGCTGGCCAACACTTTTCCCTTTTAGGTTCATGACTGCCTCCACAATTGTAACAGTTAACAATGAGGTTGGTTGTGACCCCCTTTGGTTTATAGTTCTTTTTCATCTTAGCTTTGTGTTGTACACTATCAACATTCGCACAAGCTAATACTGCAAACATCCTTTTTCCATTCGTAAGCACATTTGTATGCTTTTCTTTAATCTCATGTATCTAACAAATCTCAATGACTTTGCTCAATGTTATTTTGCTATCTTGAAGCAAAATCTTTCTCACTGCATCAAGACAGTCCCCCCTTTTTAATTTTTACTCATTG
>NC_056751.1:670225251-670249912 GCF_019279795.1 Protopterus annectens | reverse complement strand
TGCGCGGACTGACCAACGCACTTGATTAGAGCTTCAGGCTCCATGGCAAGAAAAGACTGATATGACACAGGATGGCTACCTTTATACCCGAACATACTGACGTCAGGGTGTTCGCCAGCCTGGGAGCCAGAAAAAATTTTCTCTGGTAGTCGGGTCGGCTGGCGGCTTTCACAGCAGGAAATTCTAACAGTCAGGACTGCAACAGTGAAACACGGTCATCATTACAGAACAACAAACTGGCATGTCTACTTCTAGTCGCAGTTTAGCTAAATAATCAAGATCACTTACTTATAGTTCTCAAAATAAATGAAATTTCCATTTTCAAAAGATGAAATCCAGGATTTATACCAGTGATTTTCAATTTTAAATCCGGGTCCTTACTGTGACTTCATTATAATTATAACAGATTCTAGGTACAAAACAGTCAATAAAACACGGTAAAAGTATTTTAGGTAGTAAATATAAGAAATACAGGTTGTTGTGAATGAGTGTTCTGGCCTAAAATGCCAGATACCATGAAAATTCTATTTTTTCCAAAACATCTTAGTATTTATCATTATTTTCCCTAAAAAAATGGAAAAATCAGTGTAATGCCTCTCAGCTGTTATGAGCATTGATTTTGGCCTTCAGATTTAGCCTTGCTCCTCCAAGCACCCATCACATAGGCTTGGGGAAAGGGGGGCTGGTCCGGGATAGAGTAGGTGAGGAGTAGCTTAGCTATCTTACAAAGGGTGGAGAAGCAAAAAGTACAGTTTTGTACCTACCATAAATGTAGATGTTCGAGGATCCACATTGCTGCAGTCCTTACTTATGGGTAGTCCGCTGTCCAGTCGGCCCGAATACCAAAGTATATGGCTGACGTCGGTCAGGGCGCATTAGACTGACGTCAGTACGTCAGGGTACTAATGCGCATGACCGACGTCATATCCTCAGTCTTTTCTTGCCCCAGATGTCAGAAGACCCTGAAAAGCTAAGGCCAAAACCAAAAATTCCAAACATACCTGCACCAAAAATATGTACAATATATACAAAATTACCAGAATATAACCTCACCTACACAACCACCCTTAAACACAGAGGGGAAGGAGGGAGGGTAAATTGGACTGCAGCAATGTGGATCCTCGAACATCTACATTTATGGTAGGTACAAAACTGTACTATGTTCTTCATTCCACATTGCTGCAGTCCTAACTATTGGGTAGAATCCCAAAGCAGAGGTAAGGGAGGCTGGCAAATCATAAGGAAGCAGGAACTGACAACATGCCTTGCAAAATAGCTGTGGCAAAGCCAGCCCTAGACTTAGAGTAGAGAGGAAGGTGATAATGCTTAGAGAAAGTATGCACTGAACTCCAAGTAGCTGTCCTCAAAATATCCTTAGTGGCCACGCAGCATAGAAATGCCGTAGAAGTGGCAGTAGCCCTAGTGGAATGAGGCCTAATTCCAGCTGGAATCTCCTTGCCATGATGGGAATAACAAAATGCAATGCAAAACCCAATCCACCTAGAAATAGTTTGTTTTGACACAGGCTTGCCCTCACGAACCCAAAGCAAAAGAAACAAACAACTGCTGAGACTGCCTAAAATCCTTAGTCCTGCTCAAGTAATAACGCAATTGCCTGTGTACATCTAAAGTGTGCAAAATCTTTTCCCCTTTATTTTGGGGATCTGCATAAAAGTAGGCAAATGAATAGTTTGGTTTAAAGCCACACTAGAAACCACCTTAGGCATAAAGGAAGGATTAGTGCGTAAAGATACCCTATCCTTATGAAAAATCAAAAAGGCTCTACCGCCATAAGGGCCTGCAACTCAGAAACCCTTCTTGCAGAAGTAATGGCCAACAAAAAGCAGTCTTCCATGACAAATATTTCAATTCAGCAGTAGCCGAGGGCTCAAAAGGTTGTAGAGTAAGTTTCTCCAACACAAAATTGAGATCCCAAGCAGGAGTAGGAGCTCTCATTGGGGGTCTTATATTCTTTGCCCCTCTAAGAAATTGCTTGAACAAAGGATGCGAAAACAATGGTGGGTCACAATCATAGTGAGCTGAAATTGCTGCAGCATGAATCTTAATGGAAGAGAAAGACAAACCTTTGTCCAATAACTCAGTAAGATATTGAAGAGCCACACTCAAATTAGGCTCAGAAATCTCCAAATTGTTTGCTGCACTCAAAATAAAATCTCTTCCATTTTTCTCGTACACTTTCCTTGTACTAGGTCTTCTGGCTTCCATAATCGCATTTAAAACTTGTTGAGGAAGTTGAGACCTGCTGTCTTTCAAAACAGAATATGCCAGGCTGTTAGATGAAGAGATTGAAGCTTGACATTGAGCAGGTGACCGTCCCTCTGAGACAACAGGTGTGGAATCAAGGGTAAAGGCCATGGAGGCTTCCTTACCAGACTCCTCAGTAATGGGTACCAGTGCTGCCGAGGCCAATCTGGAGCTATTAAAATCATCCTTGGCTTGTCTTGTCTGACTTTTAGAAGCACCTTTGGGAGAAGAGGCAGAGGTGGAAAAGCATACACATGAAGATTTTTCCAACTGAAAGAAAGAGCATTCACTTTCCAAGCTGTGTGATGAAACCTCTTTGTGCAAAACTTTGGCAGCTGGTGGTTTAGTGGAGAAGTTTAACAGATCTATGTCTGGAGTTCCCCATGACACTGTCAATTTTTGAAATACATGAAGATCCAGTTTCCACTCGTGGGGATCCATGATTTGTCTGCTTAACACATCTGCTAAGGAGTTCTGTGCTCCCAGCAGAAACCTTGCCTGAAGAGTTAGTTGCAAGCTGAGCGCAGTCTCCATAAAATCATTGCTTGCCTGCACAATGGGTAAGAATGTGTTCCCCTTGTTTGTTGATGTACCACATGACAGTTGTGTTGTCTGTTAGAATCAACACCTGCCCTGGAAGAAGTAACTCCTTGAAAGCCATTAATGCAAACTGGACTGCTAACATCTCTTTCATGTTGATATGTAGATGCTGTAGTCTGGCAGGCCACTTGTCTTGTATCCACTTTCCATTTAGATGAGCTCCCCAAGCAATGTCTGAGGCATCTGTCGTTAGAATCTGACTCGCCTCTGGCCGGGTCACAGAGAGTCCCTTGTTTAGGTGACATTCCTGAGCCCACCACAAAAATTCCTTTTGAATGCAAGGTATTATTTGAATGACAGTGTCCAAATCCTGGCAGTGCTGTGTCCATACATTTTTGAGATACCATTGCAGCTTCCTCATATGCAGTTTGGCATTGGGAAGCACCAGAATACAAGATGCCATGAACCCTAAGGCTTGAAGGACTGTCCTTGCAGTCAGCCCGTCTGAACAGATAGTTGATGGAAGTAACTGGAAAGATTCTTTTGTTTGTCCGGGGTTAAAAGGCCATCTGGGCTGCTGTATTCAGTCTCACACCCAGAAAGCACATGTCTTGAGAGGGTACTAGACTGGACTTTATTTCGTTCACAGAATACCCTAGGCATCTTAGCACTGCTATGACATAATCCAAATGCTGTAGAAGGTCTTCCTTTTCTTGAGCTAGAATCAGGCAGTCGTCCCAAGTAAGGATAGATTTGAATTCCTTTTAGCCTGAAGTAAGCTATCACTGGAGCCAGAATCTTTGTGAATACTCTTGGGGCAGTGGATAAGCCAAAGGGCAATGCAGAGAACTGATAATGAGAATTTCCAGCTGGAAAACGCAGATACTTCCTGCAACTTAGTCTTATAGGCACATGAAGGTAAGCTTCCTTGAGATCTAAAGTTACCATCCAGTGATCCTTGCCCAGCAGATGTAAAAGCTGTTGTAACGTCAACATTTTGAACTTGGGAATGTCCAGATAAGTGTTGAGGATAGATAAATCCAAAATTGGCCTCCACGTGTTCCCCTTCTTGGGTACTAGGAACAGGCGAGAATAAAATCCTAGGCCCCTTTCTGGCACAGGAACTGGCTGAATGGCCCCTATGTGGAGCAACAGAGAAATTTGCTTGTGAGCCTCTTGTCTTTGTAGAGGAGGAATGTCTGGCATGCCTTTGAAAGGAGGCATGGTATGGAAATAAAACCTGTAACCGTGGTGAATGATATCCAGAACCCATCTGTCTTGGGTAATTAAATCCCAATTTTCTTTGAAAAGAGACAGCCTTCCTCCCAAAGGTGCTGCCAGGCGAGAATGTACTGGCAGCTGAAAAGGCAGGTCATTGGGTCTGCTTACGAAAGGACTGACCCTGCCCTCACCAGAAGTCTGAGCAGGGGAACTCCTGTCCTAGGCCTAAAAGAACCTTGAGCTCTGCCCCTACCACGCCTAGACCTACCCTAGACTGGGAATCATAAGCAGGATAAGTCCATCCCTTAGTAGGCCAATTTCTACTAAACTGGAGGCTGCACCTGCAAAAATCCTTAACAGTTTGCATAGACTTAGCCTTGTCCTCCATTTTCTTTAAGACTGCTTCCACAGGCGAACCAAACAACACATCAGACTGCAAAGGAGCATCCAAAATCCTTGTTTTAACATGCTCAGCTAAATTCTGATCTCTCAACCAGGCATGCCTACGAAGAACAGAACCAGTGGCAGCCACCCTCGAGGAGGCCTGCACAGCATCAAAACCACATTGCAAGGAATGTTTACCCACCTGTTCAGACACATGAACTAAATCCTGCAACTCTTTACACTCAATACCTTCTGCCAGAGCATCCACCTTAGATTTCAATTGTGAAAGGAGATAATTCTGATATTTTAACATGTGAAACTGACAATTCAACGCCCTCATGGCTAAAGTGGAAGAAGTATACACTTTCTTTCCCCATCTATCCAAAGCCCTTGCCTCTTTATCAGGAGGAACAGGATTTTTAACAACAGAGGCCTTCACACCTTTAGGCCCCTGAGAGACAGTTTCGGGTCTGCCCTAGGACTCTTAAAAGATACTTATGAGCTTCAGGCACCCTATAGTACCTATCCGGTTTAACTGGGGCAGGAGGCAAAGAATCAGGATTGAGGGAAGCCTCTGCAAAAACATCTTCCACCACATTCAGAACAGGAGGTATAGCTAAAGGCCTATGCTGGGGTAAAACAAGAATTCCCTAAGCCTCTTCCTGGAATCAGAGAAATCTTGACCTTCCCATTTAAAATGCTCCCTCATGGAATGCAGAGTCTCTGAAAATGAAAAATCCTCAGGAGGAGAAGCTGAAGGAGTAGAATCATCCACATCAGAATCAGAATAAGGAGGAAACTCCTGCAAGTCTTCAGCCGAAGACTCAGAAGCCTCGAACATTGCTCAAAACTCTCAAACTCAGGTTCCACCCTAGGCGTCTTATCAGGAGGGGGCATAGAACCTCCAATCATAGTAATCAAATCCTCTGCCATTTTAAGCATATGTTTCTTAGGCAAAGACCCTGAAGCACTAGGAGAAACCCCACTGAAGTTAAACTTGGCCTGCCTCTCAAAGAAGCCTTGGAAACAGAAGGGAGGCTCTAACCACCTTAGGAAGAGAGGGAAGAACAGCCACCTGAGAAGCCCCTCAGCCGGGCCTACTTCCTGCGAGGATACATCCTGTAACAGTAAAGTCTCTCCCTGAGACTCCAAAGAAACACCTGGCAAAACCTCCGGCTCCACTGAGCCTTCTAAAGATCCGGCGTCTGGGACTGTCGGTTCTTCCACTCTAGGCTTTGCTGCTTTGTCCTTGCGCTTTTTGGAAGCGGGCGGAGCCTCGGACGGCATTTTATAATTACAACGCTTCCCAAAACTAACCTGGCACAGTCTAACCTTCTTAATAGTGCGTTTGTTAAATCTAGCACAAGAGCGGCATCCAACAACGCCGTGCTCAGGCCCTAAACAAGGTATACACAAAGTATGGTAATCCCTATGAGGTATCTGTTTCCCACAAGAAATACAGTTATTCACTTTTTCTGACATCCGTTAAATACTGAGGCAAGAAAAAACAAAATATTCCCCAACGGGTACTTAGCCAACTTTGATTCGGTCTGAAACTCTGACTTCAGAAACTTTCAGAACGCCAACCTGCACTCGCAAAATTGCTTCTGCATCGGACCATGCGGCAAAAAAGACTGAGGATATGACGTCGGTCATGCGCATTAGTACCCTGACGTACTGACGTCAGTCTAATGCGCCCTGACCGACGTCAGCCATATACTTTGGTATTCGGGCCGACTGGACAGCGGACTACCCAATAGTTAGGACTGCAGCAATGTGGAATGAAGAACATCTTAATAAAAACCACAAAACAAAAAGAAAAACACACAAATACAACAAAATGACCAGTGAATCCAAACAAGAAATATTTACTACATAAAAACAGTACAAAACTCACTCTAGCTCCTCGGCTTAACAGCCTTCAAGGAGTAAAAAACTTCATTCTTTCATCACTTAAACATCACAATAAAAGCACTTGACCAATCCAATTAACAGTTAAAATTAAATTTAAACTTGAAACGTCCAATCACAATCTACATTAAGACCAGCAAGGGTCAGAGTTTACTTTTAATATCAAACAACTATCATGCGCAACTATTTATTCCAAGAATGGTACCCCTTAACTTTCCTGGGTCACAATTACGATGTATTTTAAAATGTGTGGCCAAGGGGATCTCAGCTTGTCTACTAGTATGCCAAAGTCCCCTTGCAGATGTATGGTCAAAAGAAACAGGTCATGGGACAAAGCAGAGTCGCACATGTTGATGGCTTCTCCTTACGTGGGGAAAGAAATGTTCTCCTTGTCAGATACTTGAGTATGTACCATAACACCAATATGTGTTCATGCGGACAGCTTAAGACCTCTGGCTATATGGACTCTGGAAAGCTTTTAGACACTAATGTGGCACTGTCAATCACGGTATGATCAGCCATCCTGCCTTGAAAATGCTCCCAAAACCAGATTCACATATGCTGAATAAAGAACGGTTTGCTACTGGGGAAGTTAGGGGGTTTGGAGCATCCCTCAAAATCATTGTGTACCAGAATGCAATGGTGACTTCTTGGAACACTGACTACCTTGTGCTGCTGTCACTATAGCTGGGTCACCAGTGTAGTGGCCTCATATACAATCAGGCACTGGGCACTATAAATGCAGTAGATGGCATGTATGCCTAAACTTCAGATCACAAATTCTGTGATACCACTCTGTGCTTATAAGAGCTGTTTCAAGATAATGTGTAGGGCTGTTATATTGTCCTCCAGCAGAAAGTCCAGTCCACCTGTTGCTCTCCATCTAACCTCATCCTTTCAACAGTCTTTTGAGCCCATTCATTCCCCAGGTAGGCATCCTACATCCCATTCACTGCTTGGTGAATGAACCATGTGAAATTGGAGCTAGAACTACCATTCAAACAGTAGGGATCAGATTTTTTTTATATACCTTATCTTCCATGCACATGCTCACAGTATCTAGGAAGAGGCAATCGGCCTGCAGTATATTAGTCATGCCTCCATATATGATGCAACCAAAGTGCAAACCGCTTACAGACATCACACCTCCACATGACCTCAGTCTCCACAGAGTGTTCTAAGGCAAAATATGTGTCAAAGCAGGAGCGTCCAAACCCTCCTCCCAGGAGAGGTCAGCAGGCCCCATGCCAGCTCCAACAGAAGCCCATACCAGTAGTCTGACATGGTCCACCTGTGGACACAGTTAAGCATTTACTCCACACCAAAGGAGTTGTCTCAGCAGAAAACGTTTTTTATAAAACTTCACATCAAAGGTCCATCTGAGAAAGTTATATTTTGTGAGTGTAAACTTTGACTGGGCTGCATCACATGTGATGTCCAGGAGATCCAACAGTGTAATCAGACATATTACATGGCTCTGGCTCCTAGCTGCAAAGCCTTGCCACCCCAATCACCTAGGCAAGGATGAACTTTGGTCACTAGCAGCCTCTGGATAGCCACTACTACTACTGTCATGCACTCAGTGAACACTCTGATGGCTGTGGAACTACCAAAAATCAGGTATCTAAACTGGTAGCAACTTTTTCCTCTGGAAGAGTGACTACCTGCAAGACTTCTTGATTTTTACATAACAATAGGTGTCTTGGAGGTCTGAAGACCATAGTGACTCTTTTCTCGATAAATATAGGAGGATCACAAACTATTCTGAATTTCTCCTTAACTGCAAACTGGCTTAGGCTACCAGTGTTTAAATGATTCTGAGCTCCTCTGTCTTTCATAGTACCAAAAGAATCTCCAGTAGGAGTCTAGGCCTCCCTGATCTGGTGGGACCTTTTACATGGCTCTTTTCTCTAGGACATTGATCACCCCCTATCCTGTTTGTTGCTTCTGATGGACTGGAATGTTAGGCAGGGTCTTCAATAACAAGGGTGTCACCTTTCCTTCTCCACCCAACCCAGGTGATGTTGCTGTATCTTACACTGGAACTACGTCCAATGATGGCTCATCGACAATTGCTGTAAAGGACTTTTGTTGACCTGGAATCTGATGACCTCCTTGTTATGTGTTTTTCCTGCTATTCCATGCTTTTAGGCATCTGATGACTTCATGAGGCACCCTGGCTTTGTTTGCCAATATAGTCTGTTGTGTTCAGTGTATTACCTGAGTGAACTAAATGTTGTTGTATCTTTCGGCTTTTCCCAGTTAGGGGTCGCCACAGCAGAACTCCGGTCTGCTAATGATTGGCAGTAGATTTGTACGTACCGACTTGCCAGGCCTGACGCACAACCTTCAACGAAGGTATGCCCATTCACGCACGTCTCCACACAGAAGACGCTTTAGCTGAGAATCGAACAGGACATCTTACTGTGAGGCGACAACGCTACTGCAGCACCACCACCGCAGTACCTGAGTAAACTAAATAAAAAATAAATTACTGAACAGGAGAGATCGTGTGAAGGAGGAATCTAAAAATCTTGTCTTAGCATCCTTTGCAAAGTCAGCCAGTCTGAGCCATATATGCCAATGCACTGTAATGTTTTTATAGCCACAGCTCTGGTGAAACTCCCAGGCAGCATGACAGAAGGAAAGACTGAAAAACAAAATCACACCAGCCAAGTTCTCATAAACACCATTTTGAAGTATAAAAAGCAATGAAAGTGCTTTGGATGCAGTAGTACAGCTCTTAATATCAAGATATGATAAAGTACATTTTATTTAACTTTCAGGGCTTAATGTTGCTATGGCTGGACTTTATATATTTCATAGATATTCCAAGGCCATGGGGATCTTATAAACATTTTCACCTTGACAGTACCCTCCGTCTGGCCTCATCTCCTTTCTCAAAGATGGCCACACCAGTCAATCCTGGAGTAAATTTGAGAAAAATTCATCTATCATCTAAGTTGTTTTTAAACAAAGACAGTGGGTCACACTACTTAACATGAAAAAGAAATTTATTCCAGAGTTTAGTTTACAATGAGTTACAAATCTGTCCTTCCACAGAGTTTTAGTTGTCTGTTGGTGAAGATTTAGGTCCCTGGTTCTAGCGTTGTTGGAGCAATCAGATTTGCAGAGGTACAGAAGGTCCAGGCCTGCCATGGCGAGAGAGACAGAGAGAGATGAGAAAGTCCCTCAAAAGTCTATAAGACACAGAATAAAAAAGGAGAGAGCTTCAAGACTCTCTTGACAGCCCTGGAACTTTAGGCCTGTGACCTTTTTGAAAAGAAACCTTTGCAGTCTCATTTTTTTTATACATTTAGGGAGCATTGTACTCAACTGGTCTGATCAATGGCAAGTGTAAGGAAGCATTTGTTGGTAGGCTGGATAACATGGCAGCCTCCAGATGGATCGTGCCAGAAGGTCTGAGGCTAGGAGTTGCCAGACGAGGGGGGGCTGCAATGGCACATCACCTGGGTTGTCAGTCATCTTTAGACCGACAGTTGGTAGCTTTTTCAGTAATGTCAGGGCCCTAACCCTTTTTGCCTTTCCATTTATTGAAATGATGTTAGCCGATGGCAGAGTCTGCAGAAGCCCTGTGGTAGTAGTGGATTGCGATGCCATCAAAGAAGCCAAACAGGACTTCATATGGGTGGCTAGAACCTACATTTGAGAGTTTTAGCATACAATTTTGCGCAATCAGGACAGTTGGAAATGCCATGCTTAGGTCCCAAGCAAAACAGACAAAAAGTACAGTTTTGTACCTACCATAAATGTAGCTGTTCAAGTATCTTCACTGCTGCAGTCATTACACTTGGGTTATCCTGCCGTCAGGTGGACCCGCAGTCGGCCAGAGTTCCAAAGTCTTGGTCCGGCGTCAGTTGCTGTCGCCTCTTCCCTGACGTCAGTGCGCCAGGGGTATATAAGAAGCAGCCAACGCCATTTTCTTCAGTTTTTCTTGCCCCAGATGTCAGGTGCCCCCAAAAATGGTAGGCAATACATATTGCTAATAAAACATACATGAAAAAAGGTAAAAATAAAACCTTCATTAACCAGCAAATACACCACGAAGGTAGTATAGATTAGTTCCAGATAAGAAAGAGGGGCTGGCAGGTGGGTAACCTGGACTGCAGCAGTGAAGACACTCGAACATCTACATTTATGGTAGGTGCAAAACTGTACTATGTTCATTGTGTTTCACTGCTGCAGTCATTACACTTGGGTAGAATCCCAAAGCCGAGTTTGGGTGGCTGGCTCTATAGAGGATTTGGTGTGGCTATGAGGCCCTGCAGCACTGCAGTGGCAAAGCCAGCCCTGGGTCTAGAATAAAGAGGCAAATGACAATGCTTGGTAAAGGTGTGCACTGAACTCCAAGTTGCAGCTTCCAAGATATCTTTGGTAGGTACTCCTCTAAGGAAGGCAGGAGTAGTGGCAGTTGTCCTGGTGGAATGTGGTCTAATATTACTAGGTACAGGTTTCCCATTTTGTGTGTAGCAGAGCCAGATACAGTGTCCTATCCACTTTTAAATGGTCTGCTTTGAAATAGCTTTTCCCTATGATCCTGTAGCATATAATACAAACAATTGTTCAGATTTTCTGAAAGCTTTTGTTTTGTCCAAGTAGAAGTGCAATTGCCTGTGTATGTCCAAGGAATGTAGAAGTCTCTCCCTTTTATTTTGGGGATTTGGATAAAATGTTGGCAAGTGAATAGATTGGTTAAGAGCCACACTGGAAACCACCTTAGGCATAAAGGAAGGGTTTGTTCTTAAAGAAACCCTGTCTTGGTGGAAAATGATAAAGGGCTCCACTGCCATTAGGGCCTGCAGTTCTGAGACTCTTCGTGCTGAGGTTATTGCCAGAAGCAGAGCAGTTTTCCATGATATATATTTTAACTCCGCTGAATTGGCTGGTTCAAAAGGAGGCAAAGTGAGCTTTTCCAAAACAAAATTGAGGTCCCAAGTTGGTGTTGGTGCTCTCCAGGGCGGTCTTGTTTTTAACCCCTCTGAGGTACTGCTTTAGCAAAGGGTGAGACAAAATAGGAGGATCTGTGCTGTAATGAGCTGAGATGGCAGAAGCGTGAATCTTAATGGATGAGAAGGATAGTCTTTTGTCCAGCATCTCAGTCAAGTATTGTAGTATCTGAGGAATGTTAGGGACCAGAGGATCAAGGTTTTGAGCCTGGTTCCAGGCACAGAATCTCTTCCACTTTTCTGAATAAGATTTCCTGGTGCTAGGCCTCCTGGCCTCCAAAATGACACCCATAACAGCTTTAGAGAGAGAAGTTGTCTGTTTGGCTAATGAATCTGCCATGCAGCCAGGTTTAAGGTTTTGAGCTGACTGTGCAGTATCCGATTGTCTTGCCGAGTCAGAAGGTGTGGAATTTGAGGCAAAAACCAAGGTGGGCCTTGAGCTAAGTTCTTTAAGATTGGGTACCAATGCTGGTGTGGCCAGTCTGGAGCAATCAGAATCATCTGTGGTTTGTCTTGTCTGGCTTTTAGGAGTACCTTTGAAAGGAGAGGCAGTGGTGGGAAGGCATAAACGCTTAGGCTTTTCCAGCTGAACGAAAGAGCATCCACTTTCCATGCTTGTGTGTGATAAGTCCTTGTGCAAAATTTCTGTAGTTGACAATTCAGTGGAGAGGCAAAGATCTATGTCCGGGCACCCCCATTTTTGCATTATCATGCTGAAAACTTATGGATTTAATTTCCACTCGTGAGGATCCATAATGTTTCTGCTTAGGTCGTCTGCCAGAGTATTTGTCTTTCCTGGCAGGAATTGTGCTTGCAGATGAACTTGATAAGTTATAGCTGTGTTCCACAAGGTCATGGCTTGCCTGCATAGGGGGTAAGAATGAGTGCCCCCTTGCTTGTTTATGTACCACATCACTGTGGTGTTGTCTGTCCTTAATAACAATTGTCCTAGATGCAGAAGGTCCTTGAAAGCTGTTAGGGCATTTTGTACAGCCAACATCTCTTTTTGATTGATGTGAAGAGGCATTTGTTCTGTGGTCCATTTGCCCTGAATACATTTTCCTGCCATGTGTGCTCCCCAGGCATAATCCGAGGCATTTGTTGTTATAGTCTGCCTGGCTGTGGGAAGAGTAAAAGGCTGACCCCTTGTTGAGGTGACATGCCTGTGCCCACCATCGAAACTCCTGTTGTAAGCAGGGAATTAGAGGTATTACTGTCTCCAAGCTGTGAGAATGTTGAGACCAAATACTTTTTAGGTACCAATGTCATTTCCTCATATGCAGCCTTGCATATGGAATTAGTAGTATGCAGGATGCCATGAATCCCAAGGCCTGCAGAATTTTTCTTGCAGGGAGTTGGGACTTTGTTGCCATCAATTGAAAATACGGAGTCAGTTGTACTTGTTCGTCTGGCGTGAGATAAGCCATCTGGGCCGTTGTATTTAAGCTGGCACCCAGGAATATTATCTCTTGTGAGGGCACTAGTTTTGATTTCTTTTCGTTTACTGTGTACCCTAGGCAACTTAATCTTTTTACGAATGCCAGATGCTCTAGGAGAATGTCCTTGCTCTCTGCTTGAATCAGGCAGTCATCCATATATGGATATATTTGAATTCTTTTTTGTCTTCAAAATGCAATTACTGGTGCCAGGGACTTGGCAAAGACCCTGGGCGCTGTAGATAAGCCAAAGGGCAATGCAGAGAATTGGTAGTACATTGAACCAGCTATGAATCTGAGGTATCTTCTGCAATTTTGTCTGATAGGGACATGCAGGTATGCCTCTTTGAGGTCCAAAGTAACAAGCCAAGCTTTCTTTCCCAACACGGGAAGGAGCTGTTGTAGTGTCAGCATTTTGAATTTCGGAACATCCAGCTGAGTATTTAGAGTGGAAAGGTCCAAAATGGATCTCAAGGCTTTGTCCTTTCTGGGTACCAGGAAGAGCCGTGAGTAAAATCCTTGTCCTTTTTCCTGCTGTGGTATTTTTTGAATAGCTCTCATGTCCATGAGAGCTGTAATTTGTTTTTGTGCCTTTGCCCATTGATTTTGTGGCAGGTCTGGCATTCCTTTTAGCCTTAGAAAGTGGAACCTGTAACCTTGAGACAATATTCAGCACCCATTTGTCTTGGGTGATTGCTTGCAAAATCAAACCGACGTTTAATAGTGCGTTTGTTAAATCTAGCACAAAACCTACAACTAGTGACGTCGTGATCTGGGCCTAGTTTCCCCCCTAAGGGAGCTGCCAAAAGGTAAGTGTTTGGCATTGGAAGGTGGAAGTCACTGGGACTGTTTCCTGTAAGGTTGTGACTTATCCTCACATTGTTTTGGGTTTGAAGCACCCCACTGTCGTGGTCTGTACGAACCTTGTGGCTGAGACCTGCCTCTTTGGCGTCTGCATCGGCCTCTTTGTGGCCTGTCTGACAATGGAAAGGACCAATTCTTTGTAGGCCAATTTCTGCTAAACCGTGGTGGCTGTACCTGTAAGAAATCCTTTACTGTTTGCATAGATTTTGCCTTATCCCCCATTTTCTTTAATACCTCTTCTGCCTTAATACCAAATAAATTATCTTGCTGCAAAGGAGCATCCAATAATTTTGCCTTAACATGATCTGGTAAACTTTGTTCTTTTAACCAAGCATGCCTTCGAATCACAGATCCTGTAACTGCTGCTCTACAAGAAGCTTCTAATGAATCAAAACCATATTGCAAAGTATGCTTTCCAACTTGTTCAGCTGCATGCAATAAATTCTGCATTTCCTTATAGTCAGGTTGTTCTGCATTTATACTCATTTTCTGTTTTAATTGAGACAGTAAGTATTGTTGATACTTAAGCATATGAAACTGGCAATTCAAAGCTCTCACTGCTAAAGTTGCAGAGGTGTAAACTTTCTTTCCCCATCTGTCTAATGCTCTAGAGTCCCTATCCGAGGTAACTGGATTCTTAGCCGTGGAAGCCTTAACCCCCTTTCGGACCCTGGAAAATAGTTTCTGGGTCTGCAACAGGGTTTTTATAAAGGAATTTGTGAGAGTCAGGGACTCTGTAGTATCTGTCTGGCTTGACTGGAGCTGGGGGTAAAGAATTAGGGTTTAAACTAGATTCAGAGAACACATCATCCACAATGTCCAGCACGGTCGGACTAGCAAGGGGCCTGTGCTGAGGCAGCAAAAGAAAGTCTCTGAGCCTTTTCTTGGATTCAGAGTAATCCTGGCCCTCCCAGTGGAAATGCTCCCTCATGGTAGGTAAAGTTTCCCCAAAAGAGTAATCCTCAGGAGGAGAGGCTGAAGGAATGGATTCTTCAGCATCAGAATCCTCATAGGGGGCTAAAGAATATCCCTGGTCTGAAGCGGAATCAGAATATATTGAAACCTGGTCAGAGGAATCAGTCTGTATCCTGCCTAGGCCTTTTATCAGGAGGGGGATGGAAACCCCTGATCAGTGTTATCAAGTCTTCGGCCATCTTGAGCATCTGTTTTTTAGGCATGGAGGCCTGTCCAGGTGAATGCTGTACTTGCTTCTTTGTCTTTTTGTCGGCTTAGTCTTGGCTGTAGTTGTAATGGTAAGTTGAGTAGGCCTGAAAACACCCTCAGAAGCCGATGCCTGCTCAGCGGCTCTGGACCCATCTGAAGGGTTAATCTCAGTTGGCCCAACACCTTGAGGCTCCAGAGACCTAGGCACCTCCACGTGGGAGTCGGACGCGGCCTGTGGTTCTGAGGTAGCAGGTGTCAGGGGCTGCGAAAGTGCCTCACTGAAAACCGGCGACTGGCCTAGAAGAGGCTTCGTCGTCAGTTTTGGGCCTCGGATGCCTTTCCTTATCTTTAACTTTGCGCTTTTTATGCATTCCAGTCATTGGTTGTTCCGACGGCATTGTATAATTAAACCTTTGCCCAAAGTAATGGCGAGCAAAATCAAACCGACGTTTAATAGTGCGTTTGTTAAATCTAGCACAAAACCGACAACTAGTGATGTCGTGATCTGGGCCTAGGCATGGAATACAGTAAGAATGAAAATCCTTATGAGGTATTTGCTTCCCACAAGAAATACAATTATTAACTTTTTCTGACATCGGTCTGAGGCAAGAAAAAAATTTTCCCCAACGGGGTACTTAGCTTTATTGAAGACTTCGGTTCTGAAATCGAATTTGAAATCTCAGGAGTCGGCCGACTGGCACTTGTGAACTGCTTTTGCTTCGGGCACCGCGCGACAAGAAAGACTGAAGAAAATGGTGTCAGCTGCTTCTTATACACCCCTGGCGCACTGACATCAGGGAAGAAGCGACAGCAACCGACGCCGGACCAAGACTTTGGAACTCAGGCCGACTGCGGGTCTGCCTGACGGCAGGTTAACACAAGTGTAATGACTGCAGCAGTGAAACACGATGAACATCAAGTGAAAACCTTTTATGCAGGATTTGAGTCCCACACCAAGTAGTCACTGACTTTTTTAACATTAAATTAGTAGAGAATTTTCACAAACAGGATACCTATCTGACTGGAAGAAGGTTCCCTGGAAAAATAAGCCAATCGACAAGACTGCAAGTGTACTGAGCACATATGAAGCACATCAGACTGCACGTCTAGAAAGAACAGAAGATGGCACCAATGAACACCCTTCTTATATACGATGTCCAGATGTCAGTATTCAGTTGTCCATTGACTAGGGATGATGTAAAGACTCTGGAAATTGGTCTGGTCGCAGGCTTCTGCATGGCATGAAGACCCAATAATCAGTACTGTAACACTGACTACGAAGAACATCTTGAAGCTATCTCTCTGGTACTTAACTATCCTAATTAAAAAGGTCGTTTAACTAGTATTGTCACATGACAGTTATACAAAAGAATTATAAACCCAGGTTCCTAGGTCCCTGGCTACATTTTCTTTTTTGTAATGGTGTGTTGTTTATAAAAGTACACAGATGTGTCTCCCAAAAGTGATGGTACACGTTTTTTTAGCATTTAGCTTGAACCCATATTCAAACACCAAGTGTTTACTAGGGACAGTTCATTCAAGGGGAAGGGGGGTTGGGTGTCAGAAGGTTACTTAGTAAAACATAAAACAGTTTACAGCCACCTGCAAACTTTGTTAGCAAGAGATAGTACAGTTCTGTACACTTACCATAAATGTAGATGTTAGAGTGTATTCACTGTTGCAGTTATTACATTTGGGTAATCCGCTGGCAGGTTGCCTTCAGTCGGCCTGATTAACAAAGTCTTGGGTCCTGCGTCAGTTGCTGTCCCATCTTCCATGACGTCAGGTCGTCAGGTGTATAAAACATGCAGCCAATGCCATTACATCAGTTTTTCTTGCCCCAGATGTCAGGTGCCCCCAAATGGGGAGCAAATATAAGAAAAAACACAAAAAAATATACCTCCAATCCCAAAAGCAAATACACCAAAAGGGCTTTTAAGCATAGTGCAAGAAAGTAGAGGTATAGCCAGAGAAAAATAGGGGGCTGGAGGGAGGGTAACCAGGACTGCAACAGTGAATACACTAGAACATCTACATTTATGGTAAGTGTACACAACTGTACAATGTTCTTCGTGTTTCACTGTTGCAGTCATTACATTTGGGTAGATTCCCAAGGCTATGGTTGGGTGGGGAGAATTATACAGCATTAGGACCAGCTATAAGGCCCTGCAGGACAGCAGTGGCAAAGCCAGCTCTGGGTTTAGAGAAAAGTGGTAAATGGTAATGTTTGGTGAATGTATGAACTGAGCTCCAGGTAGCAGCTTCTAGAATGTCCCTGGTAGGAACACCTCTGAGAAAGGCTGTTGAGGTAGATGCAGCCCTGGTGGAATGGGATCTGATCCCCTGGGGGATAGTATTTCCACTGTGTATATAGCAGAAACGAATACAATGGCTTATCCATTTGGAAATGGTTTGCTTTGAAATAGCCTTTCCCTTTGCCCCTGCAGCAAATGCCACCAGCAATAGTTCAGATTTTCTTTGAGACTTTGTCCTGTTTAAGTAAAATCTAAGTTGTCTGTGGACATCCAATGAATGCAGAATCCGCTCCCCCTTGTTCTGTGGATTGGGAAAGAAAGTTGGCAAATGAATGGTCTGATTAAGAGCTACAATGGATACCTCCTTAAGCATGAAGGCTGGATTGGTCCTGAGAGATACCCTGTTCGCATGGAAAATGATGAAAGGCTCCACTGCCATAAGAGCCTGTAATTTAGAAATCCTTCTAGCTGAAGTGACTGCTAAAAGGAAAGCGGTTTTCCAGGACAGAAATTTTAAGTCTGCAGTAGCAGCTGGCTCGAAAGGAGGGACAGTGAGCTTCTCCAATACAAAATTGAGGCCCCAGGCAGGGGGTTGGAGCTCTCCTGGGTGGTCTTAAGGTTTTGGACCCTCTGAGATAATGCTTTAGTAGAGGATAAGAGAAGAGGGCAGGTTCTGTGCTGTAATGAGCTGAAATGGCTGACGCATGGATTTTTATGGAAGAAAAGGACAGGCCCTTGTGAAGCATCTCAGTTAAATATTGCAAAATCTGAGGAATGTTGGGCACTGCTGTGCTTATCCCTTGAGATTGAGTCCAGGCACAGAATCTTTTCCATTTGTCAGCATACGATTTTCTAGTACTAGGTCTTCTTGCCTCCAAAATGACATCCATCACAGGTTTGCTGAGGGATGCTAAGGGTGAACTGAGGTGATTAGCCACGCTGCAAGACTCAAAGTTTGGAGCTGAGTGTACAGAATTTGGTTGTTCTGCTGAGACAGTAAGTAAGGTGTCTGAGGCAGGTGCCATGGTGGAAGGTGCGACACACTGCACAGGAGTGGGTACCAGTGTTGGCGAGGCCATTCTGGAGCAATCAAAATCATTTTTGGTTTGTCCTGTTTTACTTTTAGTAGAACTTTGGAGAGCAGAGGCAGAGGGGAAAGGCATAGACTGATAGGTTTTTCCAGCTGAAGGATAGAGCATCCACTTTCCAGGCATTTTTGTGATGAGTTTTTTGTGAAAATTTGTCCAACTGATAGTTCTGGGGTGAGGCAAAAAGATCTATGTCTGGGCTCTCCCATTTGCGTGTTAACATGTTGAAAATCCATGATTCCAGTTTCCATTTGTGTGGGTCCATGAGATTTCTGCTTAGTTCGTCTGCTATAGTATTCAGCTTTCCTGGCAGGAATTGAGCTTGTAGTTGTACTTGATAGGTCAAGGCCGTGTTCCACAATGCCATGTCTAGTCTGCAAAGGGGGTAAGAGTGTGTACACCCCTGCTTGTTTATGTACCACATAACCGTGGTGTTGTCTGTCTTTATCATTAATTGTCCTGGATGAAGGTAGTCCTTGAAGGCTATCAGTGCATACTGTATAGCTAGCATTTCTTTTCAATTGATATGAAGGTGCATTTGATTTGGGCTCCACTTGCCCTGAATGCACTTCCCTGCCAAATGAGCCCCCCAAGCATAGTCTGATGCATCTGTTGTTAGGGTTTGGGTGGCAGGGGGTGGTGTGAATGGCAGTCCCTTGTTTTGGTGGCAGGCCTCTGTCCACCATTGGAACTCTAATTGCAGGCAAGGTATGATAGGAATCATTGTTTCCAGTCTGTGACAATGCTGACTCCATAGACTTTAAGTACCACTGAAGTTTTCTCATATGCAGTCTTGCATATGGAATTAGAAGAATGCAGGAGGCCATGAACCTCAGGCTTGCAGTATTTGCCTTGCAGAAAGCAGGGTTTTTGTGGCCATCTGTTTAAAGTAAGTCACCAAATAAATTTGCTTCTCTGGCGTAAGGAAAGCCATCTGAGCAGTTGTATTCAAGCTTGCACCCAGGAATGTAATTTTTTGAGAGGGTACCGGCTGTGATTTATTTTTGTTTATAGTGTACCCTAGACAAGTTAGAACCCTTTTTACAAATGCCAGACAGTTTAGAAGAATGTCCTAGTTGTCTGCCTGAATTAGACAATCGTCCAGGTATGGATATATTTGAATATTTCTTTGCCTGCTAAATGCAATTACTGGAGCCAGGCATTTTGTAAAGACCCTGGGTGCAGTAGATAAGCCAAAGGGCAGTGCAGAGAAAGTACAGTTTTGTACCTACCATAAATGTAGATGTTCGAGTGTACACCTTGCTGCAGTCATCACACTTGGGTTATCCTATCGTCAGGCAGTCCCGCAGTCAGCCGGAATTCCAAAGTCTTGGTCCGGCATCGTTTGCTGCCGCTTCTTCTCTGACATCAGTGCGCCAGGGGTATATATAATGCATCCAACGCCATTTTCTTCAGTTTTTCTTGCCCCAGATGTCAGGTGCCCCCAAAAAGGTGGCCAGTAATTAGTACCAATTTAAGAAATTTTAGCACAAACACAAAATCCCTCCAGCTAAAAGCAAATACATCAGGAAGGTATTGTAGAGATTAGCCAGTTAGGTCAGAGGGGATGGAGGGAGGGTAACCTGGACTGCAGCAGGGTGTACACTCGAACATCTACATTTATGGTAGGTACAAAACTGTACTATGTTCATCGTGTTACCCTGCTGCAGTCATCACACTTGGGTAGAATCCCAAAGCTAAGGATGGGTGGAGGAGTCATAGAGGGTTAGAGGGGGCTAGAAGGCCCTGCATTACTGCAGTGGCGAAGCCAGCTCTAGTCTTAAAGTGGTAAGTGATGGTGTTTGGTAAAGGTGTGTACTGAACTCCAAGTTGCAGCTTCCAAAATCTCCTTAGTTGGAACCCCCCTGAGGAAGGCTGTAGATGTAGCTGTTGCCCTGATAGAGTGGGCACTAATGGTAGCAGGAAATGGTTTTCCATGATGGGTATAGCAAAAGCGAATGCAATGCCCTATCCATTTGGAACAAGTTTGTTTTGATATAGCCTTCCCTTGTGAAGCTGTAGCATAGGATACAAAGAGCTGGTCAGATTTTCTGAAAACCTTAGTTTTATCCAAGTAGTAACGAAGTTGCCTGTGAATGTCCAAGGAATGCAGGAGTCTTTCCCCTTTGTTCTGTGGATTTGGGAAGAAGGTAGGTAAGTGGATGGTTTGATTTAAAGCCACACTGGAAACCACCTTAGGCATGAATGAAGGATTGGTTCATAGAGAAACTCTGTCTTGATGGAAAATGAGGAAAGGTTCCACTGCCATTAGTGCCTGTAGCTCTGAGACTCTTCTGGCTGAAGTTATTGCTAGCAGCAGGGCAGTCTTCCATGATATAAACTGTAACTCTCCAGAGAAAGCTGGTTCAAAGGGAGGTCGCGTAAGTTTTTCCAGAACAAAATTGAGGTCCCATGTTGGTGTAGGTGTTCTCCTGGGGGGCCTAATGTTTTCTGCCCCTCTGAGGAACTGCCTTAGAAGTGGATGTGAAAATAAGGGTGGATTCATGTTGTAGTGGGCTGAAATAGCTGATGCGTGGATTTTAATGGAAGAAAGAGAGTCCTTTGTACAGCATCTCAGTTAAATAATGTAGGATCTGAGGCATGTGAGGCTGAAGTGTATTTTGGCCTTTAGCTTGGTTCCAGGCACAAAACCTTTTCCATTTGTCCGAGTAGGCCTTTCTGGTGCTGGGCCTCCTAGCTTCCAGAATAACATCCATAACTGCTTGGGAAAGAGGAGCTGGATGGATGCTTAGGTGATTTGCCATGCAGCCAGATTTAAGGTTTTGAGCTGGCTGTGTAGAATCTGATTGTTTTGCTGTGTGAGCAAATGGGCAATTTGTGGTAAAATCCAAGGTGGGCCCTGGGCCATATTCCTTAATAGCGGGTACCAGTGCTGGCGTGGCCAGTCTGGGGCTATGAGTATCAGTTGTGGTCTCTCCTTCCTGACTTTGTGAGGAGAGGCAATGGAGGGAAGGCATATACTGTCAGGTTTTTCCAACTGAATGAGAGTGCGTCCACTTTCCAAGCTTGATGGTGAAGTGTCCTTGTACAAAATTTTGTTAGCTGATAGTTTTGGGGGCTGGCAAACAGGTCTATGTCTGGAAGGCCCCATTTTTGAATTATCATTGCAAATACTTGTGGATCCAGTTTCCACTCGTGGAGATCCATGATGTTTCTGCTGAGGTAGTCTGCCAGTGTGGTCTTTCTTCCTGGCAGGAATTGAGCTTGCAACTGAACTTGGTAAGCCAGTGCTGTGTTCCACAAGGTCATTGCTTGCCTGCATAGAGGGTAGGAGTGTGTACCCCCTTGTTTGTTTATGTACCACATTACTGTGGTGTTGTCTGTCCTTATTGTGAGTTGTCCTGGATGTAATAGGTTCTTGAAGGCTGTCAGAGCATTCTGTACAGCTAGCATCTCCTTTTGATTGATGTGCAGATTCCTTTGATCTGCAGTCCATATGCCTTGAATGCACTGTCCTGCCATGTGTGCCCCCCCAGGCGTAGTCCGATGCATCTGTTGTCATAGTTTGCTTGGCTGGGGGCAAGGTGAAGGGCTGACCCTTGTTGCGGTGACATGCCTGTGACCACCATAGAAACTCCTGTTGTAGACAGGGAATGAGAGATATCATTGTGTCCAAGCTGTAGCTGTGTTGAGACCATACGCTTTTTAGGTACCACTGTAATTTCCTCATATGCAGCTTTGCAAATGGTATTAGAAGTATGCAAGATGCCATGAAGCCCAAGGCCTGCAGAATTTTTCTTGCAGGGAGTTGGGTCTTTGTTGCCATTGTTTTGAAATATTGAGTCAGTTGTAGTTGTTTGTCTGGCGTCAGATAAGCCTTCTGGGCCGTTGTATTCAAGTTGGCACCCAGGAATGTCATATTTTGTGAGGGTACTAGTTTTGATTTCTTTTCGTTTACTGTGTACCCCAGGCAACTTAGAAGATGATTTACAAAAGCCAGATGTTGTAAGAGGATGTCCTTGCTTTCTGCTTGGATGAGGCAGTCGTCCAGGTATGGGTATATTTGAATTCCTCTTTGTTTGCAGTATGCAATTACTGGTGCCAGGCATTTTGTGAAGACCCTGGGCGCAGTGGATAAGCCAAAGGGCAGTGCAGAGAATTGGTAATGGGTTGAACCTGCAATGAAATGGCGGTATCTTCTGCAACTTTGTCTGATAGGGACATGCAGGTATGCCTCCTTGAGGTCCAACGTTACTAGCCACGCTTTCTTGCCCAACATGGGAAGAAGCTGCTGTAGTGTTAGCATCTTGAATTTGGGTACTTGTAAGAAGGTGTTTAGAATTGAAATGTCCAGAATTGGTCTCCAGGCATTGTCCTTTCTGGGGACTAGAAAGAGTCTTGAGTAAAATCCTTGGCCTTGCTCCCATGTAGGTACCAGTTGAATAGCTCTCATGTCCATGAGAGCTGTAATTTGTTTTTGTGCCTCTGCCCATTGATTTTGTGGCAGGTTTGGCATTCCTCTTTTCACTGGCAAGGTGTGGAAATGGAATCTGTATCCTCGTAAAATTATGTCTAGGACCCATTTGTCCTTTATGACAATGTGCCAGTTGTCTGAAAAAAGTGTGAGTTTTCCTCCCAAGGGAGCTGCCAAGAGAGTGTTGCTTGGCCAGATGAGGTGCAAGTCATTGAGTTTGCCTTCTAGTAGTTTGGGGCCTGTCTTCTCCTCCCTTCTGTGTTGCAGTGCCCCATTGTCGAGGTTTGTATTGGGCTTGTGGTTGTCCTCTGCCTCTTGGACGTCTGTATTTACCCCTCTGTAGTCTGTCAGTAGCTGGAAAGGACCAATTTTTTGTTGGCCAATTTCTGCTGAAGCGAGGTGGCTGTACCTGTAGAAAATCTTTGACTGTCTGCATAGATTTTGCCTTATCCTCCATTTTCTTTAAGACTTCTTCTGCTTTAACTCCAAAAAGAACATCCTGCTGTAAGGGAGCATCTAAAAGCTTTGCTTTAACATGAACAGGCAGAGTTTGTTCCTTTAGCCAAGCATGCCTACGTATAACAGACCCAGTGACAGCTGCTCTGCAGGAAGCCTCTAAAGAATCAAACCCACATTGTAAAGTATGTTTGCCCACCTGTTCAGTTGCATGCAACAGATCCTGCATTTCTTTCAATTCAGACTGTTGAGGGAGTGTGCTCATTTTTTGTCTTAACTGAGACATTAGGAATTGCTGATATTTTAGCATGTGAAATTGGCAATTTAGTGCTCTCATAGCTAGAGTGGCTGAGGTGTAAACCTTTTTCCCCCACCTGTCTAGTGCTCTGGAGTCCCTTTCAGAGGGTACAGGATTTTTTGCCATAGAAGCCTTAGCCCCTTTGGGACCCTGGGAGATAGTCTCTGGATCAGCAACAGGGCTTTTATAAAGGAATTTGTGGGAGTCAGGCACTCTATAGTATCTGTCTGGTTTGGCTGGAGCAGGAGGCAGGGAATCTGGGTTCAAACTGGACTCTAAGTAAACATCATCCACAATGTCTAAAACTGGGGGGATGGCAAGTGGTCTGTGCTGGGGGAGTAAAAGAAACTCTCTGAGCCTTTTCTTTGAGTCAGAGTGGTCCTGACCTTCCCAGTGAAAATGTTCCCTCATAGTGTGTAAAGTTTCCCCAAAGGAGTAGTCTTCAGGAGGAGAAGCTGAGGGGAATAGAGTCCTCAGCATCAGAATCTTCATAAGGGGAAAAGGAGTAATCCTGGTCCTCGGAGGAGCCTGAGGAAATAGACACTTGATCAGAGGAGGCATAATCTTCCTCTTGTCTAGGCCTTTTGTCGGGTGGGGGTTGGGAACCCCTGATTAAAGAGATCAAATCTTCAGCCATTTTAAGCATCTGTTTCTTAGGCATGGGGCCTTGAACTGGAGACTGAAGTGCAGTCTTTCTTGGTTTAATAGGAGTCTTAAGCTTAGGATACGTTTTTATGGTGTGCGTCGTCGGTCTGAAGACGCCTTCAGAAACCGAAGGTGTTTCTGCAGCACTATCTCTTTCTGCAGAGTCGTCGGTAGGGGCTAAACCAAATGGCTGTGTCGGCCTAGCACTCTCCGCCAAAGGCTCTGAAGCAGTCTCGGGTTCCAAATCTGCGGTAGTCAGAGGCTGCGTCAGAGCCTCACTGAAGACTGGTGAACCAGAGACCTGTCCAGCCGAGGCCTCGGAGTCTGGCTTGGGTCTAGGCTGCCTGTCCTTATCCTTACGTTTTTTGTGCACGCCGGTAGTCGGTTGTTCAGACGGCATTGTGTAGTTAAATTTTCTACCGAAGTAGTATCGTGCGAAATCAAAGCATCTTTTTATAGTACGCATATTAAACCTACCACAAAAACGACAACCAGTGATGTCGTGGTCTGGGCCTAGGCAACGTATGCAGTAAGAATGAAAATCCTTATGAGGTATTTGCTTCCCACAAGAAATACAATTGTTAACTTTTTCTGACATCGGTCTGAGGCAAGAAAAGTTTCCCCAATGGGGTACTTAGCTTTACTGAAGACTTCGGATCTGAAATTCGACTTCGAAAATCTCAGGAGTTGGCCAACCGGCACTTTCGAACTGCTTCTGCTTTGGGCAATCAA